>NW_010145843.1:0-64012 GCF_000699245.1 Pterocles gutturalis | reverse complement strand
CAGCAACGAATTTTTCTTTGAGAGATTCATTATTTTGCTAAGAAATGCAACCAGGTGCACAAAGAAATGGGTTGTACTGTAGAAAAATATTTTCCTGTGGTCTTTCAAATGCTTTTTTGAAAGAAAAACCCAATTCCCTTTTTTCTGCATCCTTTAAGCCTGTATTACAAACACCTGCTCTGGTTACGGTTCTTTCTGAAAGGAAGTTAGAGTTATCTCTCAACTTGCGTTATTCAAACAAGTTTATCCAGTGTTAAATATCCTATCTGATTTTCAATTTTACTCTGAAATTACTTGTTCAAAGTGAAAGATCTTAATTATTCTCTTGTAAATTTTTTTTTCAGAATGAAGTATTACTTGTATCTCTAGGACCTGCAGCAGGCATCAGCTACCATTCATTACAGCATTATGTTTCCCCAATGAACTTCCAATTCTTACTATAACTAAATTATACGACCCAAACATACGAATGACTCATAAAATTCTGCATAGGCCAAACACTGTACTAGACATATTTAATCAATCCTTGATTACTTAATGTAATTCAGAGTCCTTTTTTTTCCCTACCGTGTTGGGAATGATAACTCCTTAATTATTCACTTACCCAGTCCTCTGCATTTTAAACAACTCCATAACTGAGCATCTTCCCGATATTCAACAGATGCTCTAGTAAGGAATATTCTCACCAAATCCATAATCAGAGACTTTTAAGCATGTATCCATATAAACAATTTGAATGAAGGGTCTCGCAAAGACTCTGAAAGAGGAGAAGTCTACTCCACACAACTCCTGCTTAAGGGCCAAATTCATTAAGGAGATGATCACCACCAGTGGTGCTCTGTCTGAAAAGAGAAGCCAAGGAGCAAGACAGCCATGCACAGGTGGAAGGCTGTGAGCTTTCTGTCATGCTCTACTAGCACCGTGTCTTACGACTGGAATTTGTGATGAAGAGGAGGAAGAAGGAAGAGAATAGGATTAGTGATTAACTTGGAAGTACTACAGTGATGAAACTGAGGTGAGGATATAACGGACGCATAGACACTCCTATGAGTGATCTTAGGAAAGTAAATGTGGAAACGTAGCTTAAACCTTACAGAAAACCATGCAGTCATTTATACATGTATGTCCGTTTTCATTTTTAATCTTTAACTACACTTTCTCCACTTTCCGGTCATTTCTTAATGTTTGATATTGGAAGTGTACTTTTAAGGCATAATTAATAATAAATTGGTTGAATACAAAAGCAGGAAGTAAATGTATTTCGCAGATCATAAGAAGTGTGTACCAAGTGGATGTCTTCTGCCACAAGACAAATCAGATTGAAAATTATTTGTGAAGAGATTTCATGTTTATTTGTGGTACTGGAGAAAGAATGAATTTTAAAACTCATTTAGAAGTTAAAGTTCTGAGAAAAGGACACGCTGAGGACCAAAGCTACCACTGACTTGAAATGAACCTCAGCACTTATGTTAATTAAGCCTGCAGGAGTTTCAACATCACCCTCTGATGCCTTCTGTTTAATTCCCTTCAACAGGAGATAAGTGCCTAGATACCCTGAGGACCTGGGTCTTGGAGATTTGTACAATCAGACCCTGTTTCTCAATCTTCAAAGCTTATGAGGGCTGGATCACATTTATGTATATAAGTTTCTACTGATATCAGTAGACAGTTGGGAACTTAACTTTAAATGGACTACAGTACAGATGTAAATGTCTAACCAAGCCAGTCACACTGGGCTCCTGGGAAGAGAAGTTGAGCCCTTCTAGTGCATCTCTCTTGAAAGTTCACATCAAAAATCATCGAGTGCATCACACTCCGAGTTCACCTGGAAGTACGTGAGATATCTTGCTTGTAGCATGCTGCTTAACCTGCTGTAGTGGTTAGTACTGTTCAGTAGGAACAACTGCAGAACAAATTGAATACTTTGAGGTATTGCTTTTCATTTAGTTTTCTGGGAATTTTTCTCATCCTTTTCTCAGAGTAAAGATAGGCATTGTTTTGTCTTTCAAAGAGGAACATTTACCTCACATTTTCAGAGGGAAAAATAGGATTAAAACAGAAAACCACATAGTGAAAGGTGAAAAGTGGTAATATTGGACTTGCTGGTGTGAAATGTATTTTTCTCTCCTTGGTATGTTTATTCAAGCAGTGATCTCAGCATATCATTCACTGGCACAGATCAATATGCCTCTTTCTCAACAGTATGCACATATTGTTTCTCTATACACACAAAAGAAGTAGAGGGAAGAAATTTAATAAGTGAATTTCCATTATGCCACTGCTCTTTCTCCCAGCTTGAACAGCTAACTGTGAATGACAGAAGTAGAAGCATATTCTACATTATTGAAATCCAAATTAAAAAAAAAACCTAAACAACATGTGCTTCGACAGCCAAGTCACCTGGAAGATTTTCAGGACACAGAGATAAAATTTGCAGGTATCAAGGAGCTCCAACAAAGCAACAAACGTTCCCTCTTTCAACACTTGTGCTGTGTAAATTCTTAAAGAAAGTCATTATTTTTGCTAGTATTTTTGATTTATGTGGTCCAGTTTGCCATTATCTCCTACTTTTGTTCTCATTCATTATATCTTTAATTTTTAAAAAAGTACTTTTATCTGTTTACAGACTTTTAACATATTTTTGATTTTCAGCTGTTGTAATATTTTGGTTTTAGCTGCAGTAAAACGCAAACATTCCTCATCTACTCTTAACAAAAATGGATTTAATATTCTACTGTGCTGAGAGGGCTTGTAAACACGGTCCCTCTACACATTTCATCTAGGGTGGTACCTTGATAGTATAATCTCTGGACCCTTGAAAGCCAGCAAATAACTTCTGATGTTCTGTGAGAGACCACCTGGAAAAGAAAGTCTCATGCCACTAGGCTTGTGCTTTGATCTTTCCAGTGACTGAAGTGAAACCAATTTGGATCATTCTTGTCTTTCCTGAAAATGGGCACAATTCAGTATCTCTTATTGTCAAGGGCTTCCCTTGATTACCGTGATTTATTCCGATTGGGATGGTCTTCCAACAACCTTACATGAATCTCATCCAACCTTGAGGATCAGAGTGCATCCAGCTTCTCCAGAGACCTTCTAAATTTTCTGTTGTCTGTCACTAGGTCATTGCCTCCATTCAGCAGGTCTACATTTTCTTTAAATACAAAGACAAAATTTCAAATACACATGACAGCCAGAGCAGTGATACAAAACACAGTAACACAATGGATATTTAATCCACTTGACCTCTATCAATACATCAAACTTTGAAAAGGGCTAATCAAAAATATTTAATGTTTATTTCTTCTTACTGAGTGTTAAGGTTTTGTGAGGTCTAAGAAGATTTGTAGCACATTAGATTTTGCACAGAAAATTCAGGTTTGGTTTTTTGTTTTTTGTTTTTTTTTTTTCAGACATAGCAGTGGTAAGCATCTGAAAAGACCGATCTTAAATTGTATATGTACAGAATATGAGTCATTCTGTTGAGAACTGTGGACAACAGATTTAAAATATTGTTGCATTTAGAATTATATGGCTAATTAGTTTGAGAAGAATATGTAAATTGTTATTCTGTTTCTAAGGCAGCATCATGCTCACTCAGTTCTCACATTTTCTTTCCTGGGTGGGAACGTCGGTTTTAGTTTCTGAGAAGGTTTTGGTTATTCCACTTTTTCAAAAAGTCTGAACAGCATGTTACTTGTGGAGCAAGAGAACACAAGGAAGACATGTTTCCACATCATGATACCTAAAAATGAAGAATTATTTACGGAAGGATAAATTCTGGCATATAATTGTCTTGTTTTTCAGCTTTTGTAGCTTCTATGTTATTCTGAGGTACATCCTAGATAATTTGAAAGTAAGGGTCATAGGGAGGAAGTCCTTCTACAATAGCAGAATTCCCAAACTTCCTGCCAGACAAAGACAGATAAAAGAAAGTGAATTTGATAAGCATAGTTGCTGTATTTTCTGATGGCAGTGACAAATCTGGGGCACTCCTAGCTTATAATTTGAAGTGACAGAAGAAAATTAAGTTTCTCCAGTGCTGGTAGCATTTGTTCCAATTAAAGAATTCCCTTCTCATCAGGATTTAGAGATTCCTACCTGGTTTTACCTCAGACTTCTTGCCTTTACCTGCTTGTTTCCATGAGTAGTGTAAAAATACTGATGGTCTTTTAATTTCTCCATCGAATGGCAGAGAAAATTCCCGAGTAGAGAAAGCAGATTGTTTACTATTGACAAAATTAATGTTACCATATCAAACATAATTTGCAAAAGAACTCGGAAAAAGCTAATAGAACCTCTCTGTTCTTCTGGTTCTTCCCTATAGTCTATCTTTATGTTCTTCCATTAACACTGAGTTTGGGCTATATGCAGTGAGTGATGTTAAACACTTATTTCCAACACAATCTAACCTCATTATCTTTCTGGTGCCTGTGTCAGACCAATTTCTAGCAATCGGCAAGTGAGCACCACAATTAGAACTAAGTTAGCCAAATGTGAAATGCTGTCCTAGGCAGCTATTGGCAAAAGACAAGATGGGTGAAACAGGAAGAGAGAGGAAATTTGTGCAAACAACTTTAAAATGGAATGGAGATAAGATGACCAAATTGTTTAGAATTACGACTTCATGGGGGAGGTTTAGGCTAGATAGTAGAAAAAAATTCTTCACCGAAAGAGTGCTCAGGCATTGGAACAGGCTGCCCAGGGAAGTGGTGGAGTCACCATCCCTGGAGGCGGTCAAGAAACGTGTAGATGTGGTGCATAGGGACATGGGTTAGTGAGTTAGGTGGTGTGGGTTGTCGGTTGGACTTGATGATCCTTGAGGTCTTTTCCAGCCTTAATGATTCTGTGATTCTAATACCACTGCCAGAGAGATAATTTAGTTTTCCTAACAAGTGCAGGTAGTGAGGCTGTAAAAACAAATAAAACCCATTGTGACTGTAAATTATTTGTTTGGGGTTTTTTGGTCAATGTCAACTCTACTGTATTTTGAGAACTAAGATCAAATGTCTTTAAGATGTATTCCAGTGGTACCAAACACACACACAGCTTTGTTACCACATAAATGCTAGAAGAGGTCATTTACCTAAATGTCTGGAATAGCCAGAAACAGTGGACTTTTCTCTGAGGCTGGTTCTGAAGAGGTGGGAACAGGACACCAGTTACCTCACTATAGGCGGTATGGAAATTATTTTCCTCTTGCTCAAGAATACACTACTGTTTTATCCTGATGGCAATCACCTTGCGATGTACCCCAGTAATGAAGCCACTCCAAAATCATCATTATGTTTTCTAGGGTGATTATTTGTATTGTAATTATGTGACCTGTTACTGACGTAGTTTATTGGTGTTACACATCTCATTGTGGTTACCTAAAAGGCTACCCAATTTGGTAATAGTGTTAATGGAAAAATTATTCCTAAGTAATTACAAAATGCTCTTGACTCTTTTAGCTTAGCACTGTTTACTGTGGCATTTACTCTAGTATTTTGTGGAGATAATTCTGTTGTGCTTTGTTAATGATATAGCCAGAAAGCAGATCTATCACTTTTCTTTTTTACATGGGAGTGACAATGCTCATATATTTTGAGTTCTTGGCATCGTCCCTTCTGCTTGACCTTCATTTAAAGAAGAGTATCAAGAACCTCTCTGAAGAATATGGCTATTTCTACAGTGTGCCACAAGATGTCAGTGTTTCAGAATATTACTTTTGTCACAACCTGCTGTTAAAAACCCCATTCTGTGCTCTTCATTGTTTAAGGTTCAATGGCTGGCAGTCATTTTTGATATTTTGGGACTAATAATATAAACTGATTAAATCACTCCCAACTAGAGATGGAAAAGAAAAGCAAAAGAAAAAGAAACATCTAAGTGTCCCTCCAGAACCACATTTTTACTTCTTTCCCAAAAAATGGAACCTTGAACAATTCTTTGTGGTTTTGGTCTGTAGTGGATTCTTAGTCACTTTTTGTAATGTTTTTTTATTTTTAGGTTTTTTTAGAAATCTCACTTTGTGAATAACAGACAGTACCGCAGTCCCTGGGTTTAGTGTGAGCCAGCAGCTAAGTCAAGCCCAAGTCTGATGCTTGAACAGACTCCTAAGCTGGAGTTTTATACCCAGGAAATTCACTTCCTCAGGTCAAAAACCTGTAGTAACTGGCATTACAATGCTGCAATTATCTGAATGGAGAAGTTGTATGTCAATGAGGTAGGGGAAAAAAAGGCAGTGGGTGAGAAGGTGACCCTATGATCTTCCCAGGGTCTTGTCTGAAATTCAAATACACACATTTTTCAGCAAAATGGTATTAAGTACTTTTCCCTCAGGCTTTAGTAACCTCTGCCTGAAGATCTAAATCAGTTTCTTAAAGGTGAAAATATACTATGAAATGTTCCAGTTTGAGAATAATTTCTCAGGTATGTATGCTCTTAATAGGCAGATAAAGCTGTCACACAAGCTGCAGGAAAGGATCAGGAACATTGGCTTTAAGATATGTTCTTATTAGACCAGAGGCAAATTTTTTTTCAAAAGGAATATAAAATTCTTATTGTCCTTCAGCAACCGGAGTGCATAAAACTAATGAGTATATATGGCATATGATATATATGGAATGCATCATAGAGTATGTATGGAAAAAATAATGAAAAAAAAAAAAGGACAGTACTGCCAAACATGAGTCCAACATGAGCTTGATAAAGCAAAAGCATTAAAAGCAATTTACATTTCAACTTCTGGAAATAAAAGAAAACAATATATTCAGTTATAGGTAGTTCTGATAATGCCACCAAGGCAAAGACACATTAGCTTTTTAATAGAGGGATTTTTTTTTAATGTCCACCATTTAGTATATAAACTCTCCCATTGCGAAAAAGGCTGAAACCATTTTAACCAATATAAATATATATATATATATATATATGGTTGTCTTTCTGGTAATGATGTAAGGACTCCAAGTCATGAGCCTAATGCCCTGTTCTTTGCACCGTTCTGTCTTATGAACACTACTACTGTCTTCTGCAGAAATGTTCCCATTTGCCATTCCCCCCTACCACTTTGCTTCCGCAGTATAGATTTTAAAAGGCTTTTATAAAAGGACAGTGCTTATCCAAAGTGTACAGTTATGCACCCAGTCACTGGCCCACAGCAAGTGGGGTTTTTTTTTTCTCTTGGACCAGGGTCTCACCCGCATTGTCTGCAGGCACCTCCTGGCCTCTGAGTCTGTAATTTCACCTTCTTCCTTCTGAAACGGGAGCTCCATTGTGAGTACACAAGGAAGGAAAGGGAATAATGAAATTATAATTTATTCAATGTGTATATACCTTAATTCCAGAATATCTGGTTATCTTATATATCTGTCACTTCAAGTAACTTGTCAGGAAAAAATGCTTAAAATTACTATATAGGTATATTTCTTTATCTATAAAATTCACTAATGAAGATTTTCTGAGAGGCAACAGAATTTGTCTGTATTCCACTCTCACAGAAGAGCAAACCGTAATAAGTGTTTCAGCAGACTCTGAAGCACCCAAAAGTGCTGTGGTGATTGATAATCAGCTAGGTTTATCTTCAGAAGAGTGCTCCAGCTCAGAGAGGAAAATACGATTAATTCAGGTAGTCTACTGCTTACCGCTGTCTGCTGATGACCTAACAGGGGAAAGAAAATCAGTCTGAGATAGCCATTGTTGTCTGGATTTGCATCAAAGGTTTTCTTATTTAGACATTATTAAAAAAGATTTTACATGAATAAATTTATTCTCTGGAAGAAGTTCCCTGCTTCCACTGCTCACTAACAGGTGGGCGTTTTCATATTCCACGCTTTCTGTCATAACAGTCAATACAGCTTAGGAGGAAATTGTTGTGTCATAGATGGCTGTGCAATTTGGCTCTTCCAGTCAACAACAGGAAAGTGTTGCGCTCAAGGTGAAACACGATTTTCACAAAAGCACTGCTAATATTGCAATAACAGGAGAGCACTAAGAGAACAAGCAATTTTAACATGCATCACTGACTTACACATACAAGCACACACATCTAGATATATGTACACACCTTTACACCACTCTGGATTTCCTGTATTAGGTTGGTTCTTAAAATGATTTTGGATAATTTGCATCAGGTGTCTCTTGATTTGCTAGGTATTTGTTTTCTATAGAAGAAAAAAATAATGAAATACTCTAAAGAAGAATTATTTTTTTTTTTACCTTTCCTTTTTTTTCCCTTTTTTTTTCCTTTTTTACTTTTTTCTTTTTTATTTTTTTCTATTTTTCCTCTGTTGGTATGTTTGGACTCCCTGTCACAGAGAAGGGTTATCCTTCAAATATACCATTTACTGTCAGGCCCTAAGCAAGAGGTGTTCAGTGAACTGCTTCTGCCCTAAAGCTCAAAGGGAAAAGTTACCTGCGTTTGAAACACTCGGACATTGTTAGCATCCTTTTGTGGAGCACTGTATACGGTAAGAGCCCTAGTCTGACCTCTGTGGTAGCTGTGAGACATCAGTATGTCATAGCTGTATGTCCTGAGATTGCAAAGGGTCAGAGGTGTGCACTGGGTCCTCACCTTGGATACAGCATACATGTATTATGAAATTCTGCATAATGGCCTTTGACCTGGCGTGCTGTACTCCAATGTGCTGTTTTGAAAAGGTTTTCCAACAAACGAACAACACTCTTCACCTGGAGACATTAAGTTGTAGATGTCCCTGATAAATATAGTGGCTGAAAGAATGTCTGTGATTTACAAATTGAGTTCCAATCCCAGCACCGTTCTCGTCTTCATGCTGAATATTCATTACATCAAACCTTAATGGTTCCTTCTCATGGATACCCTAACTCTTCAGCACTTAGGTTGTGACCCTGACTTGCATTCAACTTAATGATAGCTCTGAGAAACAGCACAGACTCAAAATCAGGTTGTAAAGCATTGTTTTCAACTTTATCCCTATATTGGATATTTTGTAGCTTCCACCTACCTCCTACACTTATCTGCGTAAAGCTGTGACCGTTTTCCATGCAGGAGTTCAACATTTGTCCTATCCTACCACTACTGTGCTCTCATTCCTACTGTAATGGAGAAGCTATGAATATATATAAAACGGGAATTTGCAATCTCATGGTATTTCAATAACTTTTCCTTCCTCGAATGCTTTGGTAATTGTCCGGCAACATCCATGCCTGATATCAAGTGTGTTGCAAATCTTTATCTTTGGTTTTCAGACAGACAATCTCAACTTCTTCTTCTGTGAAGTACCAAGAGTATCAGGGCTTCCTGCTTCAAGCCACTGCAAGCGGTACCTTGCCACTCTGACTAGGTGATTCAAAGCATCAGGTCGCCATACCTGCCTCCAACGGTCACACAGTTTTACATTTGTATTGAGCAAATAATTAGAGATGCTGGTAAACATTTTCTTTAATGGTATAGTCCATGTGTCTGATGACAAAGCACATGTTTTGCTGATTGCAGCTATTTATTTTCCTCTTATTCATGCTTACAGATTTTTTTCTCAAGAATAAGAACACAGAGGAATTCTGTATATTTTGATTGCAAGTTCATCATTTCTTCATTGAATTAATTTAGTTAATTTTTCATCTTCTATTTCTTAGGAATTCTAGAATCACTTTTTAAAATTGTGTTTCTAGAAGGTATTTTCAAATGCCAGCATTTTTCAATAGAAAGGTTAAAATAAGATTTATGAAATTTTCCATTCTACTATTTTGCTGTTTCTGTTCATATGGCCCCCAACTGTCAGTTGCATCTGTCTGTCAGATTAGCTGGAGTTAATCAGGTTTTGTTATCGGTTATTGGTTCCATGAGCACAGGTACACAAAAGAACAATCATATTTTTGGTCACTTTGATGCCTCCAACTTATTTCTCATTCTTCTTATGAAGAGTCTGTATAAAAATCTTAGGTCACATTGATATCTTCACTTCTTCGATTCTTTCATAACATGTTGGCTGTACTGGGAAAAAGAATGTGAGTGCCTGCTTATTTTTTCTGCCCTGATATATATTTAGCTTTAGCTGTAAAAAAATATATATATAAAAAAAAAAAAGGATTTTTTGGCCTTTACCTGAAACTATATGGCTTCCTCACCTGTGTGTTCGCTTGGTTGGGTCAAGGGGAAGGGCAGAATACAATGTTTTTACTGCTCATCATCGTGGTCTTTGAAGAAAAGTTGTCTTTATCATGAGGGATAGCTACACAGAGAGCTTGACCACCGAGCCCTTTGTGGGCAGGAGGGTGAGAATATTGTGGGAACAGAATTTGCAGCTGAAATCATGAGCCATAAAATACAGGAAAAAAAAAAAAAAAAAGCGATACACCTTATCTCAAAAACTGAAACAAAATTTTCTTTTTAAAATAAAAATAACAAATAAAAAAATCTTATGGGGGGAGGAACTGAGAAAACCCATAAAGCTTAAACAGATTAAATATTTTGTGTTTTTTGGAGCTTGTTTGTGGATTCATGTAGACACTGCTGTTACAGCTGAAGGAAATTGCAATGGGTTTCCATCACCTGGAGAACACTAACAAGGACAGTCGCTCACTAGGAAGTGATGATAAAAACATGCATATCTACTGATTTCTTGTAGCATATTGGCTTCTGTATTTGGTGGAAGGTCAGTGTGTCCGAGTTAAAAGGATCCATACTGTCAGATGCTTTGTGTTGTAGGAGCAGAAATTTCAATTCTGATGTGATATAAAGGAGTAACATAGTACAACTCTGCTTCCGTATTTACTTCACGATTTCTCTACTACGACGCTTAATTAAAGGTTTTATTTTAAAGTGTGCTTTCTATTTCATAACTCTAGATGCAGTAAAGATGAATATTTATCCGTTTCATTTTTTAAAATAAAGTCAGTCTAACAATTTGGCTCAAATACATGCATAAACAGGCAATATTAATAATTTTTACCATTTGCTCTATCAAAGCTTATTTGCAAACGACTATTTCTAGATTTTCTACTCCTAAGGTGAAAAAATTATATAGAAGAATTGTGCTCCTCACGGAAGCTATTAGAAGGTCACACAAATGCCATATTAACTATTGCCACCATATGAGCACGGTTGTGAATTTGCTGTGTGTCCTCTGCTCTGCGCTAAATGCCCTGTGCAGGATCCAGCTCTGTCAGAAATAACCCTTCAAGACAAAAATGCAAACATCCTCAAATTACCATCAATTTATTCTGGGAGAAAAGACACATAAAAAAAAAAAAAAAAGGCCAAAGTGTAACTTGCATTATTCTGTGTAGTGTGTTCAAAGTAAAACTGATGTAAATTTGCTAGCATCACAATAAACATCTTTTAGCTTAATGGAGTGCTCACACTGATTTCATTCCCTCACCAATTTACCATTCCCATGACTAAAGCACCAGGGAAATTAAAAGACCAGTTAATTGTTTTTTCAAGACTGAAGAAGTGACATTGGAGGGAAGTAATCTTTAGTTCTTTTCTGTAAAATGATTTTTAACATAACTTGAAAAACTGGCTTGTCAGCTCTCAAACACTACATCTATCCTCCCCTGAAAGCAACTGAATAACAGCAAGAGCAGAAAGTGGTTATGAAACATATTAGATTAGTAGATTGTGCATGAACTGCCAAAAATAAAGTTCATGTAATATTGAGATAGCTTGCTTTGAGTATTTCAATGTCCATAAGTGTAACAAAAGAAATGAAATGTTGGTAAATTCCTGTTTATGCTGACAGCTCAAAACCAGCTTTATCTTCACTTTCTCCTCTGCTCATGTGAATATGTTGTGACCACTATATATGTAAACATATTACTTTTAGGAATCTGGGATATACAGTAGCAGAAAATTTCAACTTTTGCATTAAGCTTGTCTACTGTAATATAAAAATACAATATTACATATTTTATAGACTAGAAAACAAATTAATATTTCGCATCTGTCACAGCTGGATTCAGGGTGAGTTACACAGTTCGCTGACAAGAGAGAAGCAGCAATGTATTTTATTGATATAAAGCAGTGAATTAACAAAGTTCAAGGGTTAATGTGACAGTGATTTAACATGATTTGATGGCAAGGTACACTTGACTATTTAATGCATATAGGACAGGATCAGACAGCTGCCAGGAACACCCTCCCATTGAGTCAGGAGGTTCAAGAAAGGATCCTCTTGCTCTCTAAGCTCCTTCTCAGAGAGCAGTCTAGGTGCGGCTGGATCCAGTCCTAGTCACAGACTAGGTCAATGGTTTATGTCTAAAGGATTATATATGCACAACCAATCCTTTATATCACCTAACTTAGGTTTCACAGTTTAGCATGCTATTAATTACTCACCGAGAATCTGTTGCGGCAAGGAATCTCTCAGCCTTAAGGAGTAACCTGGAGAAGCATCCCTAGTCAAGGTGGATCCTGGCGTGCAGCCCACTGCCATGCAGGAGAGCTCAGTGGGCCCTGGTCTGTCCACTATTTGTGGAGTAAGATAATTGATTTATAGTCATATTTGCACACTAGATGTATTTTGGTTGATGTACGCTCAGCTAGCCCTCAGCTGTTGAGCAAGATGCACAAGACAGCCCTTGGCTATTGTGTTGTTATCTGTTTACCACGAATCTCCTCTGAGCCAGATGCAGCCATCACAACCAGACGCATCTGTTACGGTCACCACTGATGGTTGTCACTTGAACAGGGTTATGGGAGACAAAGGTCAGGTTTTGGGGTGTGTGGACAGACCACACTGCCATCACACCACCTCAAACTTCACCAATCAACTAAATAAAAATCCCCAAAGTAAAGGCTTCTTTGTACATGCTTCTACCCTGGGAAAAGAATAAAAGAAAAAACAAAATGTGGATTTTGTTACTGCACTACAGAAAGTCCCTCAGCCTTAATGCAGTGGTAGATGTGTCAAGAATTTCCACGATGAACACATTAGCAACAACTTTTTAAAAAGTCACTTTGTTGAGCACATGAATTAGTGAAGACAGTAAGAAATGTAGAGATAACCACCTCTTTTTTGTGAAAGAAGAAAATATTAATCTTTAATTTATTACAAAAATAGACAGGTTGTGGGTAAATGGTTAAAGAGCTTCAGGTCAAGTTAAAGGAGACCTAGACGTAAATAATTTTTTTCACGGATTTCTTTCTGATTTCTTTCACAGATTTCTGCCTGACCCTTGAAAGTAGTTAAATCTTTATGCAAATCCATATCCTGCCATTCTTCAGTCTCTTTTGTTTGACCAGACCCTCTGCTCACCAGGGCAAGAGCTACACCTCTGTACCTATTTGTGCAGAGTATGGCACTGAAAGGCTTTAACCTCTTGAGGTCGTTTTGGAATTGTGTCGATGAATCTCAGATGGACTTTGCTATTACCTTATATCATGGAAAACTAGTTAAACACTATTTTGAGTGTAATAAATGTTTCCAACCATATTTGTCAGAAAGTATTTTCTCGTTGCTCAACCAAGACTGACGGCTGATAGTCACTAGTGTTTCAGAAAGTCAGAATATATTTTCCCTTTATCACTTAATTTTATTATTTCTCTAGAGACTTCAGTCTAACTGCTTACTTACTGGGTAATTGTTTTCAATTCTATATGTGTGTTTATGGCATAATTTGCAGATTATTTCTTTTTGTTTCAATGACTAGGTGCAATGTTTTTTACTACTACTGAAGAAAAAATACTTATTGGAGTTAGATATTAAATATTTACAAATGGTATATGAAGATCTTTTTCTCTGAGTAAAGAGATCAAAGAACAGCAAGGGGTGTTTCAACTTACTTTCATCACGAAACAGATATTCTCTCATGTTTACTGGTACGTCAATAGTGTCAAAATACTATAGTTCAGTGGTGGTATGTGAAAAGGGGTCACTCTTACACCACAGAGGAGATTCGTAGCCACTTATCTTAAAATAGTGTTATATTCTTCAAAAATTTCTGTGTGATTTGGCACAAACCATAGCAGTATTCTGTATATTAACCAAATCAATGAAAACAGCATCAAGAAAAACAAATGTGGGTTTCCCTATAACACTGCAGAAGTATTCCTGTTTCCACACTGTTCTTAAATAATATTTTGAGTGTAGAATTTATTTTAAAACTGGCTGTATCATATTTTCTCTATTGTTTATCCTTCTTTAACTCCAGCTGGCAACTAAGCACCACACAGCTGATCACTCACTCCTTCTACACTGGGATGGGGAGTAAAAAGTAAAAGTTGAAAAACTCATGTGTTGAGAAAAAGACAATATAATAATTGAAACAAAATAAAATAATTAATAGTAATGATAATGATAGTGATAATGATAATTAAAAAAATGTAATGAGAAGGAAAATAAGAACAAGAGATAAATGAAACCAAGAAAGATGAGTGATGCAAATGAAAACAATTGCTCAGCACCAACCAACCAATGCCCAGCCAGTCTCTCAGCAATGACTTGCCCTGGCCAACCTCCTCTCTGGTTTTATTGCTGAGTATGATGTCATATGGTATGGAATATGCCCTTGGCCAGTTGGGGTCAGCTGTTCCAGCTGTGTCCCCTCTCAGCTCCATGTGCACCCCCAGCCTGCTCGCTGGTGCGAGAAGCAGAAAAGGCCTTGACTCAGTGTAAGCACTGCTCAGCAATAATGAAAACATCCCTGTGTTATCAACACTGTTTTCATCACAAATTCAAAACATAGCCCCATACTAGCTACTATGAAGAAATTTAACTCTATCCCAGCCAAAACCAGCACACTGTTCTTTCTCTATGGTTGCTTTTTTTACCTGGATAATACAGAATAAGTTCACACCAGAAATGTCTGCCTTTTGCCTGGGTTTATTTTATTGTATCAATTATTAGTTTGTTGACTGTGATGATAGTCCATCCAGAAATGTCAGTGTTAATATGCATGTGCCCAGGTGGCCAAGAAGGCCAACGGCATCCTGGCCTGCGTCAGAAACAGTGTGGCCAGCAGGACTAGGGAAGTGATTATGCCCCTGTACTTGGCACTGGTGAGGCCGCACCTTGAATCCTGGGGTCAGTTTTGGGCCCCTCACCACAAGAAGGACATTGAGGGGCTGGAGCAGGTCCAGAGAAGGGCAGCAGAGCTGGTGAAGGGTCTGGAGCACAGGGCTGACGAGGAGCAGCTGAGGGAGCTGGGGTTGTTTAGTTTAGAGAAGAGGAGGCTGAGAGGAGACCTCATCACTCTCTACAACTGCCTGAAAGGAGGGTGCAGTGAGGGGGGTGCTGGCCTCTTCTCTAAAGTAACAAGTGATAGGACAAGAGGAAATGGCCTCAAGTTACACCAGGGAAGGTTTAGGCTGGATATTAGGAAAAATTTCTTCACTGAAAGAGTGGTCAGACATTGGAACAGGCTGCCCAGGGAGGTGGTTGAGTCACCATCCCTGGAGGTGTTCAAGAAACATGTAGATGTGGTGCTTAGGGACATGGTTTAGTGGGTTGGGTGGTGTTGGGTTGGACTTGATGATCCTTGAGGTCTTCTCCAACCTTAATGATTCTATGATTCTATGAAATCTCGAGTAACACCTTATCTCCTCAAGGAAAACAAAATTGTTATAAGCTTAAACCTCATTTCCCTTGAAATTAATTTATTTCCTCCTCCAACTTTGAAGACACAGCTGAGAATTTTGTTAAGAAATTCCAAAGTCTTTAGCTACCTCGAGAGTTGTTCCTCATGAACTTAGCATGGAAGAGTTATTTAAGAATGTTGTGCAACTTCATTCGCTGTGTTCAGCTCAGTACCATATGCAGAACAAGATTTAACTTGAGTAAGGATAACGGTTTTCTTGGGAGAGGAAATGAGTGATCCTTGGCTTTGACATGATTCATGTCAGATACAGTTATTAGAAAGACAATAAAGCCTTCATTTGAAGAGAGAAAGAGATCTACTGCCTTTGAGAATACACTACACTATACTCCCTGTATTCCAATGTCTTTCTCTCTTTATATATACATACATATAAAAAAATATCTAATAGAATTCAGAGACTTAGTCAAGTAAGAATCTCTAACTGAGCTCTATAGTCTCTCTCTTTTGGTGCTATGTGATACGGCATGTGCGTTCCTATACCCAGCACCAGATCTTGTCCAGCACCTTCACTCTCCAGCAAGAGCTGTGCCTGGCTTAATCAGCTTACAAAAGCTGACATACTTACCACGTCAAAAAAAAATAAAAAAAAATTACAGTACGTACCTGTACGCACTCCTTTAACACTGTGTGTGGGCTTGTGATACAAGTGAACATGTGGTGCAGGGATTAAAACATGGTTCAAATAATCTCACTGTTGCTAGCATCTAAGAGCACGCACACAGTTTCAGCAGTTCACCTGGTGTTCTGTAACATTTTAGGTAACAGTGAACTGGCTCTATATCCCTTATTTTGCATGAAATATATATCCATAAAATATTCAGATGCTGTGAAGCACAACTTGGCTTTTTTGGTGTGGTGGGAACATACGACTTACTCTCTAGTAACCTGTGGAGGTATTTGCTGTGAACAGTTTATGTCTGACAGAGGAGATAATAATCATCTTATAAGAGTCAGGGTAAACAATTAAGGTGTCCAGGGAATAAGCATCAGCCACCCTGCCTGCAACTCAGATGTACTGTACCAGGCACAAATACAGAATCAGAACTGGAATAGGCAATTTTGTCTTATGTTTAAGATCACCTCCGCTTCTCAGTTATCTGTATTTTGTGTTAGTGTGCTACCTGGTTTCGTGACATGACACAATGTGTGTCCCACAAAATTAACAACTGAAAATCAAAAGGCAATCATAGAATACCAGGTTGGAAGGGACCTCAAGAATCACCTGGTCCAACCTTTCTTGGCAGAAGCATGGTCTAGACAAGAAGGCCCAACACCCTGTCCAGCTGAATCTTAAAATTGTCCAATGTTGGGGAATCCATCAGTTCCCTGGGGAGATTACTCCAGTGGCTGTTTTCATTGTGAAAAATTTTCTTTTGGTGTCCATTCGGAATCTCTCCAGGAGTAACTTGTACCCATTACCCCTCGTCTTTTCCGTGTGACTCCTTGGAAAAAAGGAGTCTTCGTTTTCTTGGTAGCCACCCTTTGAATACTGGAACATGGTGACAAGGTCTCTCCTAAGCCTTCTTTACTCAAGGCTGTACAAACCCAGTTCTCTCAGCCTTTCCTCATATGGCAGACTTCCCAGTCCTTTGATCACCTTTGTGGCCCTTCTCTGGGCTCTCTCCAGCCTGTCCACACTATTTCTGCATAGCAGGGAAGTATTCCAGGTGTGGCTTGATAAACGTTGAGTAGAGTGGGAGGTAAGTGAGGATTCAAATTTCTGATGCAAATTTAGCATTTTCTGTAGAGATATTACGAATAATACCATTTAACAAATTACCATGTGAATGTTGCTTTGATGGAAAAATCTTTAAGCAGTTTAGACTTTTCATTTCATATAATTCATTTTGACAAAAAAAGCTTTTCCTTTATCTTTAGCCTATTCAGCTTGCTCAAAACCAATGTCTACAGGAAGCTGTCAAATTGTCACAACATTATTTTTATTTTTTGTGATCTCAAACTATTACCATGTGTAATATACATGGGAATAAAGACTGAAAGGAATTTCAGGGATCATCTAGCCCAATATCCCAGATTTGAAGGCTTTTATGTATAATATTTTTCATAAACTTTGCAAGCTTCATATAAAATGAGCTTTTGGCTCCTAAGGTTTCTCACAGAAAGCTTTCCAGACCCTGATTTCTCTCATAGTTCATCCCAAGTCTATTCATGGCCGCTGAATATGCATGTGCTCTTCTGCCAGCATTGTTCTTCATCCTGAATAGCTTTTCTCCCTCCCTGTAATTTGCCCATTTTAATGTATTTATAGGAAACAATTATATATCCTCTCAGGCTTTGTTTCACTGGGCCAAATCCTCGTGTCTCTGAGCTCTCATAATTTCTCCTGATAAAGTAGGCTCTCTTGGCCACAAGTTATTATATAACTTTAATTGTATTTTTTCCACATTCTAGAAAATCTCGTAAGATCATGAAGTTGGGGGTTTTGATGGGTATTTAGGGTTGCTTTTTTTTTAAGCTTTTTACCTTTGTAAGAAATACTTTCCTGCTAAGATGTACAACGGCATCTGTATTTTATCATTGCTTCAAAATCAATAATACATTGTAATCTTTCTGCTTAGTCATTTGCAGTTGGTGGCAGCCAGATTATTTCAGAAAATCTTTTGGTTAGTCCCTTGTGATTACTGACTCATATCACACAACAACCTAATTTTTGACATAGCTTAAACACATGACTTACACTCAAAATAAAAAATAATTTAACATTCTTGATTCTTGATACTTCCAATTATTTTTTTTGTGTGGTATCCCATTTTCCCTCACTGTAGTGATGACTGCAACATTCTGGCCAGGTCCTCCACCCCGGTACACCCTTCTCCTATTTTGTGCCAAGACCAAGGTCTGCAAAGGGGCAAGCTCCTTTGCTTAGGTGCACTGCTACACCTGACATGTCCAATGAGCTATGTTGAAAGGTCCTAGCTGAGAGTGTGGAATTTGCCAACTGAACCTTGTCTTCATATCCTTAAATCCCAGTGTGATCTCCAGTCGCCTCTGACTAGACTACATGTCTTAGCCTCACACTAGATGGTATCCAATGACATTTTGTGTCAAAATGGCATACCTCATGTGCCTACATGTGTGTTACCTGAATATAAAAAGTATCCCAGGGCTTCTGGATGCAATTGTCTCTCTAATTCTTCAGATTAATTCACTCATACTCTCAGTTATATTTTCACCTTTCCTTCCTCTCCTCTAACTTCAAAGCAAAATACAAAATCTGTAAACCCTGAATGCACACCCCTTTACATACTTTGCTCAACTTTCCAGTAGTGTGGTTTGTAAAAAATGTTAAGCCTTATGTTAGGTTCTCAGTGATAAACCTGCCTGTGAGCCATGAAGAAGGAGGCTTGCTTGCTGTCATATACACATTAAAAAAACCTATTGATGGCATACTGCACTAAACAGACCCTGCAAACTTCAGTGAAAACACAGACCAGCCAACTGTGACCAAATAAAACACCCAAAAAGCATAACAAACAATATTTAGTTAGCCACAGGACAGTGTCTGCTGCTTCCGAACATCTTAGGAAACAATCAGTTCTTTTTTCTTGTCAAATTTTTTGTCCAAATATATTTGTCTCTATAGTCTGTGTTCGACCATAGTACCAATGCCTCTTGGTCTGCGGCTTGTTCTCAGCTCTCTGATCTCTGACAGACAGGTCCACACAGAGAAGCTCACAGCATTCAGTCCAGCCCTTGGACATCTGACATTTCCCAAGTTGTGGCTTTCTATCATTTTAGCTATCATTAAACCAAGAAGCATTTAACAGTTTAGTTGTTCAATCTGAGTAAAGAGCAATATGCATTTTCACCAAATGCATACAGATTGTCTGTAGATAATTGGAAAATTTAATGGAAGCTGGGCAGTATCTAGCCCACCAGCATTATACTGAATATCTATACAGAAGACATACACCATTCAAATTAATATTATGGGTTTATCTTGGAAAGTCATAGGTGGGATTAATGGTCTTATTTTAATCAGAAAACCAACCTAGGATGCAATGATTTTTATTTCTGCCTTTCAAATCTGTGAATTTGAAATTGATTCTTTGAAACTAAAGTTGCCGTAGCAATTTCTGCTGTCGCTGGCGTCGCTACACAGGAAACTTACACCAGATTACCTTAGCTAAGTGTATCAAATTTGTTTAACTGCACCACTGTATATATCTATACTTGTTCTTACTCTGGTTTGGTTTATCTGAAAGTGACTGAATCTATGCTTAAATCTAACCATAGTGATATGCATTATCAGTTAAGATAAAGGGGACTAACTAAATCACTTCTCTTATAGTCAATAACTGAAGACAACGTAGTCCTCTGGTTACTCATGTTTAGTTTACCATAATCTCCACTGATTAGAAGAGGCATACTAAAATAAACTGTAATTATGTACCCTTTTCCTAATGCTTGGTTTTGGGGAATAGAGACAGAGAAGATAAAAGCCATGAAAAAAAAAAAAAAAAAAACCTACAAAAACAAACCACAAGCTCGCAAAAAAAAAAAAAAAAAAAAAAAAAAAAGAGAAGAAAAAAAAAACCCCACCAAACCAAAAACCTCATAAAGCTATGAGGCACTGGCTGGCAATAGTTCAAAACAGAGTCCAAAAGCGGTGACCAAAGAGAAGAACAAAAAGCAAGAGAAGATAAATTGTTCTCTGGAGCTGAGAATTCCTTGGAACACTCACCACAGTAAAACAGCCTTTAAAGGAGGGGGCACAGTTCAGGAATTGTATTTTCCTTACAACTGAACCATTACAAGATCTGCTACAGCCAACAGCCGTTCATTTAATCCTGTGCCCATTGCTCGCTCTTCTTTTCCACGGTGTTTGCTCGTCAGCTGGTGGGAGGTGGAGACAGCTCTCAGGCAACTAATCCATAAAGTGAGAGCACATGTGATTTAAGAAATAGCACCTGTAAATAAAAAGAGGCTGTCTGTGCTAAGTTTCAGTGGATATTTGCAAGGCTTGGAATCTACAACACTTTCTCGACAGGCGGGCATTGTTCAATTTTAAGTCGCAGCAATAACCTCTGTTAGTACAGTTACCGCTGGCAGATCTCCTAATGCAGCAGAAATCCTTTCTGTAAGGGGGTCGCTTGGTGGTTTCTATGTCATGAGAGCAATGCTGCTGTTGGGATTACTAAAAAGGCCATCATGTGATGGAGTTCTGCAAGCTTCAAAAAGGTTTGAAGTCTCAAATCGCAGAAGCCTCCCTAAGCCTTTTCAGCCCTACGGGAGACCGAGGTATCCCGCAAATTAAGTACTCTGACACGAACTGCACTGGAAGGCAAAATCTCCCCACCTGAGATGCCCTAAGAGGTGAAGTCTGATTGTTAGAGGCAACGTCAACTCGTTTGAACAGGCAGATCACGACAGGGCTGAGTGCTGAAGTTCAGTCCTCTCTCTCTCCTCGTTAGGCGCAGATAAATAAGCTTGGCTGACGGATGCAGAGCAAGGTGTTTCACTTAGGATTTCTGTGATCCATGTGCAGAGCCCAAGGAGGTAGTCTGCTCAGAAAAGTCTTTCATAGGAAGAGGTAGGTTAGCCTGAACAATGTGTGGGAATTGAACCTCCTGTGGTTTTATATGGAAACAGAAATAAAAGCAACAACTAAACAAAAGATCAGTTTTAAGATTTGGCAAAGTTAAGGTGCCTGGAATAGTACAGGAAGAGAAATTCAGACTGAACCACTGCAGCAGGTCTTGAAAATCTCATATTTAATTTAGCGAATCCTAGAGACAAAGAGGTAAGTCATGCTGGAGACCTAATGTCCATGACCTTAAGCAGAGAATTGGATTTGGATAGATCCTGTCTGGCAGGTTAGACAGTTACTTAACCAGCATGTAAAGTTTCAGATTTGTAAGCTGAATATTGGCATAGCTTTGTAAGTAGATTTAAAATAAGTGATCCTGGTGAGGAAAAAAAACCACTTTTGCTTGTATTAGTGATCTGATGGTTTAAAAAAAAAAAAAAAAGATGAAAGATAGAATGACTCTGCAATCAAAAAGAAATATTAAAAACCTGTCTTTACATAATAACAAAGCCTATTTGAAATAAGAGGAACTATAAATAACTCTCAGGCTATGACAAAACAGGTGAAATTGAAGTGCAATATTTTGCAATGATTTATCCATAAATGGATTTAATTTCTTTGAGGTAGAAAGGAAAATAAAGAAAACAATACTTGTGAAAAGAGATTTGAAAATTAAAGTCCAAATAATTTTTGGCACAGTCCATGTTGAAGGGTTTCTGTTAAAGAGAGAAAAAAGGAAGAGTAAGCAGAGGATAAGAATGGACAGAAGATAAAATTCATCCCAAATATTTGCTGTATTTTTGTCTTGTGTTTCTTATCATTCTTTGGCTGCAGGTTTTAGTTTGTAGCTTTCAAAATGGTGTGGAGTGCCCAAGTGACTGAGGCTGATGAACACCTTTCCCATGTGGGTTTTAATAAAAAAACTCTTTGTGGTTTATAATCCCTGCAAAAGGCAGAGCTTGCAAATATATTCAAGATCTTCCTCTCTTGGGATTTTTTACAGTTGGGAGCGGAAAATATTTTCCTTGTGGGAAGGTATTTTGTATTTTCCTTTCATTTTCAGGTTGGAAAAACTGCTCAAAAGGGGAAAATGAGCTCTATGTGATCTTTTCAGAAACAACAGTGTGGAAAAAAAAAAAAAAAAAGCATTTTTAATATACCTTTTTAATGTCTGGATGTTGAAGATATTGTTAATGATATGTTAATTTTTAATCTCAGAGACCTAAAATAGGTGAAAATAGGAAACAATTAAAGACTATTCTGTCTGTGTTACAGTCTAGGAGCTTAACTTACTTTCAGAACCACACAGACATTTTGATCTGAGTGAGAAAGAGCTGGGAGATGGCCTCACACTGACCTGAGGAACTGGGAAAAAGAATACATACAGACCTAAATTAGAAATTAGATCAAACGCAACCAGACCAGTCAGAGGTAGACTTCAATACGTTCTGGTGTTATTCTTTGTTAAAAGAACTATTTTTTATACAGATATGAAACATAGGATTTATTAGCATTGTCATGTGACAAATCATCTTCTGGGCATTTATATAAGAACTATGAGAAATATAAAGATAAATGAGCATAGCGTGATATGGTGGAAAAAATAACAGAATCTTTTGTACAGTATATATCTTCTGTATTATTTTCATTAATGACTGTGGTAGAAAAATATACATTTCCTAATGAAATACGTTAATGGCACAAATGTGGTCTCCTTAATTCTTCCTATGCTATAGGAATATAATAAATAACAATAATAACAGGGTGATCAGTAATCTATATGAAGTAAAAGAGGTGATTTTTTTTAATAACAAAAATTTTTGATGTAGGCTTGGAGCACACTGCATGTAAGCAGCTGAATAGGAATTAAACTTGCTTGATTAACTCCTGATGGAGTGACTGGTGGCTGTGAATAGCACATGGTTGTGAAAAAGGCAATTGTTTTAGGTCAGGCAGGATACATCCAGAAAAGATAAGGGGAAAAAAAAACTCTGTTTATGGAAGGCTGACATAATTCCATCTGAAAGAAAACTATTTTAATCAGATGTCATCACCCAGTCTTCAAGAATGATTAAGGCTGAAACAGATATAGAGGAAGACATCTAAGCACTGAAACTGGAGGACCTATTTTTAGATGCAAGAGGAGCACAGCTTTTCTTGCACTGAGATAATGATTTGGACAGGTGTAACGCATTTGTGTGACAAGGTTTTGGTAGTGGGGGGGACTACAGGGGTGGCTCCTGTGAGAAGCTTCTAGAAGATTCCCCAGCTCTAAGTTGGACCTGCCAGGGGCCAAGGCTGAGCCCATCAGCAACAGTGGATCTACCTCTGTGATAATGTATTTAAGATGGGGGAAAAAACCTCCTGAAGACTCCAGGGAGAAGAGAGAGCAGGATGTGAGAGAAATAACTCTGCAGATACCAAAGTCAGTGAAGAAAGGAGGGGGAGGAGGTGCTCCAGGCACCGGAGCAGAGATTCCCCTGCAGCCCACAGTGAGAGGGGCTCATTATCTTACTCTGATTTGACTGTTAAAAAGTTATTTTTATTTTTTTTCCTGCAACTTGAGTCTGTTTTGCCCATGACCATAACTGGTGGGTGATCTCTCCCTGTCCTTGTCTTCACCCACGAGGTTTTACCTTTTGTTCTTCTGATTCTCCTCCCCATCCCACCGGGACAGGGAGGAGTGAGCAAGCAGCTGTGTGGTGCTTATTTTCAGCTGGGCTTAAGCAACGACAACAGGTTATACTTCATTATTCTGAAGAAAAAGTGGGATTTATGCACCATCCACCACACTCACCATCAGGTTTTAGTAATGAGATCTCTGGTGGCACCTGAGGTCTGCAAGAAAAGACTTTATCCTGGTATTTGACCTGCACGTAAAAAACTTTCAGTGACATTATAGCCTCTGCATTTACTGTGCTCTGGTACTGCCAACCCCTCAGTTTATAAACATGCTCCTTCTTGCAATCTACGTGTTCTAACTCATCTTCAGGGAAAAAAAAAAAAAAGGAGTTGTTGCTACCATATTGGGTAAAAGTAATATCTATTTGTGATCTAAAAACTTTCTAGGATATCCTGAAACTTAAATTAATGTCAGACTTAAGAAAGTGCTTTTATTAAATCCTAAATGTCATAATGAAAGAAAAATATGTTAGGTTGAAATGTAATCATGAGCCTAGAGGTCTACAGATTTGACTAATGAAACTTTTCAAGATACCTTCAGGGGAGATCTGACAAATTAATTAAATCGAAGTGGTTACTTTTGCTAGAAAAAAATTTAAAAATTGTCTGAGTATTTCTCTAAATGCAAACAATTAGCTCCTTCCTAGCAGACTTTGTGCTACATCTTTACCCAAAAGTAAAGCAGCCAGTGGGAAATCTGTTCACGTCTTTGATTTTTAGAGTGATCCCAGGGAGCACAATGTGAACAGAAGACAAACTTAGAATACGATTTCATCTTAGGGTATCATTGAGTCTTCACTCTGAGGAGATGTATTGCTAGCTTTAGATATGCAGCAGTTGACCAGCGGATGTGTTTTTTAAACCATTCTAGGAACCACCGTAGCAAATACTGCATTTAAAGCATTCTTGGCACACATTCACTCTGACTCATCTGTAACAGTCAGAGTACATAAGGAACTAATAAACTGTCTACCGTTGATAGTTCACATGTTAACCTTCTTAATTTAAAGATTGTGTTGGTCAAATGCAGGATTATAAAAACTGAAATAAAGTCTTATTTTCTTCAGATTCAGCATTGCTGTGCGTCTTCACTTCCTAATATTCAGTTTCATGAATACTTATCTATTCATGGTTTAAGTTCGTAGGTTTTGATTCAGCCAAGAATGATGCTTAAAACTATTCTCTCTGAATAGATATATTTAATTTATTGGAATTGTTCAGTATATGCATCTGAACAAGTGCACACCTTGTTCAATTATCATTCTGAATCTTGGGTATTACAAAAAGATTTTCCTTATCCACTGACACTTTCCACAGTTTCTGAACAACCAAGTATGTCATTCTGGTGAACTTTCTTCCCTGGAGCTGTGTAAAAGGTTTCTAATGCCAAAGCAGCCTTCTGAGGTAAAACTTTATAACAATACTCCTTAATAAAAAATATTAATATATCTTGACAAACTTCTACTTATTATTCTGTACTCTGACTGTAGTGTTCTGTGTTCTGCACCCAAAGTGTGTCATGAGTCCCCTCTTGAAGTACTCAGTAAGGTCTCAATCCCTCTCAAGACAAGAACTCTCTCCGTTTTCCCATGGCTCACTACTTTACAAATGCTTTTTCTTTTTCAAGACTAATTTTGAATCTCCAGTTGTTTTGATCCAGTTTTTGGCTACAAGGTTGTCTCTTAGCCTGGAGGCGGGTGTTTTCTAAGATTACAAGACCACTTCATCTGCTCTACCGTCAGATTATTCATATAATTTATTTTTCTACAATTTATTTAAAAGTACATCTCCTGATCTGTTTCATATGCATACGGAATGCTATAGCGTTTATCTTTTTTTGAAATACCACGTAATTCTTGCTGCCAAAGATAGCTAAGAACCATTAAATACATCAGTTATGACCTAGTCTGAGAGACAATAGGTTTTTAAACAAGATGATGAGTTAGGAACCATGTTTGTACAAGGCTTAGTGCATATTCAGGAGGGATAGGTAAATTCAGCCCAAGTATAACCTCAGTTAACCTGTGCTCCCCCGCTACTGACAACAGATAGAAACTAAGGAGAGTAGGATCCTAATACGGGATCCTTACTGAAGTGAATAAATGAATTGCAATGAGTTTGGACAACGGATGCATCAACCTGTTATCGTGAGAAACAAGTCTTTCAGCTGATTGTCTGTCTTTTCATTTACAGTTTTCAAAAGAGGCACTT
Source organism: Pterocles gutturalis (assembly GCF_000699245.1). NCBI lineage: Eukaryota > Metazoa > Chordata > Aves > Pterocliformes > Pteroclidae > Pterocles > Pterocles gutturalis. The sequence continues at coordinate 38,007 of NW_010145843.1, read as the reverse complement.
TGCTAAATTTAGTCAAGTCATTATACATATTTTCAGGTTAATTCCAGGTTAGGGTTTTGATTAGTTTGTTTTCCATTCTCGTGTTTATTTTCCACTTTCTTCTGGGACTACTCAGTTTCAAGAAGTCATTGTACTCCTAAATTCTGAAAATAAATTTATTTTGGTTAGTAAAAGAATTCCACAATAACAGACCATGCCTTTTACAACACCTTTCTTGCAGTCTATTTGGCTGAGGAAGACGTAACTGTGAAATAGCTACATCTCTGCAGGATTAAAACATAGATCAAGCCTTTGATATGCGCTATCAAAAGAAGGATTTATCAGTTGGTTTTTTTAAACCCTAATCTAGACCATGATCATATTGTGATACGTTGCTGTGTTAGAGGAAGGGTACACCTAGAACAAAGTGAAGCAAGGGAATGAAGAGTTATGCCAATTGATTAACGAACTCTACTGAAGCTAATGCTTGTTAGCAAAAATGATCAACATTTCAAAGAAAAATGGCAAAGTTCTTGCAGTAGCAGCTTTGCAAGGACAAAATTATTTTGAACAGTGTCTACAGACTATTAAATAAATGTGTTTTCTTTCATGATAAAACCAGGGTGTCACCCTGCTTTACACCTTCTGTTTTACAGTTGCATCTCAATCTCAGTTTATGTCCTAGAAATACATGTATTTCGGTCACACAATAAATACATATGGGGAAGAGAAGGGCAAACAATTGAGAAACATGTTGCAACAAATATTCTGTAAGCATAATTTGTCTACTATTGTGAATTTGTTTAACAGAGTTCATAAACAGATCCTGAGGGAAGGAAAAAAAAAAAGAAATAAGAAGTATCTTCAGTTTATATCTTAGTTAATTAGGTTTCTGGAAGCATGGAGAAGCAAAGTGGATTTTAAATTGCACTATGACTGAATGTTTGTGTGTAGAGGTCATTTATTTTGCACGTTTGAAGTATTTGTTTATGGAAATAGATGAGCCACAGAGAATAATAGTAAATTCTAGTTCCTATATAGAGAAACTGTTGTTCAGTCACTAGAGAACAATATAACCAAATCATCCTTCTCCTCTCCCCCTTTTGTGCCTTGCACAGATTATTTTAGTTGACTTTTTTTTCACCTAGGTTATTGCCTTAGAAATCTTAAAACATCCATATACTTTATAGGATTCATTGTGCAGTTGTTTTTGGATAGTTTTGATTCTGAGGCTATTCTCCTTTTTAAAGAACTCATCTGGTATTAAAAATATGATTCATACTTTACAGTTGAACATATTCTATTGTGGATCTTAGTACGGGCAAATTCTTCTAGATGTTAGTGGTATATGAACGTCATAAAGAGAAAAGTCCTGTTAGAAATAAATGTAAAGATAAGTAATATAATTTAATTTGAATAGCACCTGGGAAACTTTAGGTACGTAATGAAAATAACTGTGCTAAATCTTACATATTCTCTGTTGGTAACAATAACTGGGGACTGCAGTATACAAAAAGTGAGCTGCATGAAAAAATAACTCATTTTCTTGGTCTGAATAACAAGGGAAAAGAAAATCCTGGCTAATAGAAAGTGAATGTCAAGGCCTTTGTATAGGAGGAAGAAGGGGCTGAACTTTTTATCGTGCTGTTTAAAGCATGAGCTTCACTTCTATACTCCGGTTGTTAGTGTAGGTGGCAAAGTAGCTTACTAGCAGAGACTCCAAATCACACAAGGCAAACCTTCTGAGATTAACAACGTATTTCACCTTGAAAGTCTGTTATGCCTTTTTTCACACCTCCACTACCAGAGTAATTTGTTACACAGTGAAAGGAAGGGGTAATAACGTGTATTTATTCATAGAATTAATTAATATTGTTATATTAACGTCTATTGAACCCTCTGTTAGTCTCCATTCAGTGGCTAAAGGTTTATATTTCAGTTATACTTAAAATGAAATAAAATGTCCTTGCTTCCCTTAATCATTGTTTGTTAAAAGCAAAGAATCTGGTGAAATGAGTTAAAGGAAAATCTTTTGCAGTGCCTACAGACATGAGGGCAGTATGACTAGTAAAATAAAAAAAAAAAAAGTGTATATTTAGGTCTTTAATCATTGATACTTGTATGGATTCACATTCATCGTCTATTGATGTATGCACATATATAATTTAGTATGAAAAAAGTGCCTGAAATAACAGAATTATTGAACAAATGTAGGTAAAAAAAAAAAAAAAAAAAAAAAAAAGACCATGTCTATGCAACAAGATTTTTCTCAGTAACACCTGAAATCCTTAAGGGAGTGGGGTGGAAATGTACTTTCATATAACAGGATCTTTAAATCTAAGTAAATCTGCCCTTAATCTTGAAATGAATTCCAGTTACATTTGAGGATACCTTTTTCCTGGAGCTATTTTTCATTTACCCAAAGGTATACCAAGGCAGTTCACACCCATCTTTTACCTTGAAGTTCTTTTTCTTAAGGCGTCCTTTTTAGTGTAGTCATGACAGAAACAATAATTTTCACAGAATCCATTGTCAGTTTTGTAGGAATATTCTGTGTGTTGAGAAAGATCTTTGAGTAATTAGTGTAATGCAAGTTATCTCTAAGGCTCAGATATACTCCATAAACCTAAACATTATTGGCTGTTATGTCCATACTAAATCTTCATGGAGCATGTCCTCTATCAAAATTTCACAGCATTCAATAATAAAATTGACCACAAAAAATTTATGGGTTTTAGTGCTTTCAAAATCCTCCTAATTGCGAGTAATCCAGCCTCGCCCAAAGTGGTTACGTCTCAATTGCAAACCAGGAAATTATGTCTTCTAAAACCTGATTAAAGAAAGAGATATTAATTACCTGAGAAGTGCATCTATTTCTTTGTTTTCTTTTAAGTACATAATTTAGACAACTGCCTGTCAGAATAAAGCTAGAAAACATAAAAAGCAGGTGTGTGTTGTTTTGGGTACAACATTTGATTGGATGATCACCTATCAGCTAGTCTGTAGCGCTGATTGTAAATTGAGAGGTTTATGTCTGTTCAGTATGCGATTCCTCATCTTTTATGTCTTGACTTCAATCAGATAAAAAAAAAGTCTCTATTCTAGCAACAATTTTGACAGTAGTGTGATCCATTAATTGCACCTCACTGAATCAAAGTCATGTATTTTATACTGGAGTGGCAGATTTTAATCATAGGGTTAGTCAAAGAAGCTCAGGTGCACACAATGTACTTCTTAGTGTAACATGCAATAGTTCTGGTCTATCTCACATAAAACAGGTGATGTATATGGTATACAAAGAGATCTACTTGATTCTTTGATGTCAAATAATTTTATTCTGGAATTACTAAAAAAATATGCATTCAAGAGAAACATATACTAGGCCAAACCTTAATGAATGTATGTTTTAAAGGACCATTGATTAAGACTACTGACTTAATTGTATAAAGTAGTTCCTATGCTCTAGAGGCAGACGTAACATCTAAGGCAGAATACTCACATACCTATTTTATTATTAAAGACAGAATGAACAAAGGTAATTAATAAACAATGGTTTATTGGAGAGCTTTCAACAGAAATTAACCTTTTTAATAATTTATAAGGTAATATCAGAGACATTAGTATTGTGATCTACTTAAAATTGTCCTCAAACTGGTCTTAAAATGGACTGTCTCTCAGATCACTAAGGAGTTCAAAGAAGCTCAGTTTACAGAAAATATTGCTCAGTGGTTTCTGCAATGTGCAATCGTGCAATGTTTTCAGGTTAGACAGAAATAAAAGGTGTAGCAGGTGTAGAATAATCTCAGAATGAGAACACTTAGGAAATGGTGTCCAGAAATCAGAGCTACAGATCTCATAAAGAAGCTGTGTTGTTCTGATGACAGGATAATGGAATAAAGAAAAAAAACCTGTTTTATAAATGTTATTGTAACTGACCACGTTGTCATACATACAAATACCTTAATTTCTCAGTGATGGCAGTGTGTTAGACGTTAAATGTGATTACATTTGTGCTTTTTATGCAATAAAACAGTCTGAATACTTGCAACATCTCCCCGTTTCCGCCCTAGGAAACCCCAAAACAAAACCAGGAATAAAACCAACCAACCCAGAAAGAACACCACCTACAAGGACCATGGCTTGTGGTCAAGTCTGAGTGCAGTCACCTCCTGCATGAATCTTTATTGGTGTTGCAGTACTCAGGATCTCACCCTGGGTACATCAATATAGCCTCACATAAACTACAGCAATAGCAATGAATACTACATGGACCAACAATACAAACAAAATAAAGTGTTGCTAGGAGTTTTCCATGTCTTTAAAATGTGTACCTTGTGATCATTATTTTTGTTCTTAACATACTGGTTTCTGCGGTTACCACACATTTGATTTCTTGTACAGGTGTGAGCTGAACACGGGCAATAGTGATTTGTATCTTAAGTGAATTTCATTGTTATTTCCTTCCTCTACTCAGACAAACTGATGCCTTTCTTCCCTCTAACCTCACTGAGCACACACTTCTTTCTGTATCTTGAGTGGATCATTCACTGACTTGGTTTTTTGTTTATCATAGGATCATAGAATCACAGAATGGTTTGGGTTGGAAAGGACTTTAAAGATCATCGAGTTCCAACCCCCTGCCAACCCTCCACTAGCCCAGGTTGCTCAAAGCCTCATCCAGCCTGGCCTTGAACCCCTCCAGGGATGGGGCATCCACAGCTTCTCTGGGCAACCTGGGCCACTGCCTCACCACCCTCACAGTCCAAAATTTCTTCCTAATATCTAATCTAAATCTACCCTCTTTCAGCTTAAAGCTGTCACCCCTTGTCCTGTCACTCCACTCCCTGATGCAGAGTGCCTCCCCATCTCTCCTGTAGCCCCCTTCAGGTACTGGAAGCTGCTCTAAGCTCTCCCCGGAGCCTTCTCTTCTCCAGGCTGAACAACCCCAACTCTCTCAGCCTGTCCTCATAGGGGAGGGGCTCCAGCCCTCTGATTAATTTCGTGGCTCTCCTCTGGACTCTCTCCAACAGGTCCAGGTCTTCTTTATGTTGGGGGCCCACATCTGAACACAGCACTCCAGGTGGGGTCTCACAAGAGCAGAGCAGAGGGGGGGAATGGGAGGATCCTTTTTGAACCCTCGGCTCATTAAGGTGGAGTCTGTTAGTTACTTACTAACAGTACTGAATGTGCTACTGTTTTTTCATTGGCAAAGTTTTAAACATTTAAATGTGGACAATAACTCTTTTCTCCTGTTTCCTAGCTTCCTTCTAAATCCACAGTTACTAATAGGGATTTAATTTATGTTTCAGATGGAAATACAGGACTTCCCTCACAAAGATCTTTCAGCCATCAGAATAATAATTTAAAAATTAAATAATTACCAAATAAGCTATTGAAAAGTCTTCACAAATGCTTGCTTAACATCTGAGATGACTGTTCAACACAATTTAACCATCATTCAGCAGACCTCTGCTTTAATGTCATGAACTTACTCATTCATGATGATCACAGAATCACAGAATCACAGAATGGGGTCTAATTCTAGTTCCCTTGTACTCTACCATATTACTCTACTTTTTCTTCCCGGCAATGACTATTTAATATGTACCTGTTTGTTTTTCTTAAACCTTTTTAGCAGATATTAATGATGCTTATGGCATGTTGTTACTGTGTTAGAACTGAAAACAGAAACAGAAATGTAACATTCTTTGTTGTTGTGTGGTTTTTTGTTGTTGGTTTGGTTTGTTTTGGGGTTTTTTTGTTGTTTGTTTGTTTTGTTTTGTTTTGTTTTTTTTCCCTAGAGCTTTCATTGACAAGGAGTGGCTCAGAGTTATGTCCTCTCTGAGGTTTCCAACAGTCAAGTTCTGTTTAGCTACTTTGTTTTTAAGGTTTCTGCAGAAGCCACACTGGGTCTAAATGAGTGGGAAGGATGGCTCAGCAGCTAAGATACTGATCTAAGACTTTGGAATACTGGCTAAACCCATTTTGTGTCTTAATTTTCCAACTTTCCAACTTCAAAGTGGGAAATAATGGTTTCTAATCCTACTAGTATACTGTAAGGAGAAATTTAATAGAGAATATTAATTATTAAAGTATAATGACAAAGTGAGTCACATCATAATGCCATCAGAATGTTGGCATCTTGTCTTTTTTTTAATCAGATTCAGATGACAACGCTGGTTCTTTTCTACTGCCTGAATTAAAAAAAAAATGGTTAAAATACAGCATGTTCACTGAAGTTCATTTTATAGCTGCATGTATGAAGTACACAGAAGACAGACATGACAAGGATAAATTTGTTTTGTTGACCTGATGTTTCTTCTTCACCAGGTCAAGTGTGAAGAGAAACCACTGTGCATAAGGGGTGTGAACTGCAGATGGCTGATAACCAGGTGACAGAAGAATACCAGAAGAAACTGAGATTATTCTTTGGGGGTCTTTCGGTTTATTGTTGTCAGAACATGATCTATTTTAATATATATCAGATGTAAATACTTTTAGAGGCTTTATACAGCCACAGGTATATTCTTTTACAAACTGTTCTCTAAGCTACTGGTGATGTATAGACTAGTTAACATCTGTCTCGTAATTTTTGAGAGTGGACTGAAAAACAGCAACCACGAAAGGCTGTTTGTCTCTAAAATAATTTATGTGCAGTTTAGTCTTGAAGAAACTTGTCTGCAGCAGACTGTTACAGCTACATTGTCTGGTTTCACTAGTGAACTTTTTACTAAGCTTAGCGTATTTGAACATCATAAAGCACATCTTCAGGTGGCTGATCACGCTTTGTGTAAAAATGTCTACCCCAAGGCTTTTCTTAAACTACAGTCACAGAACAGAGAGAAATAGCTCACAACATGCTTCATTAAAAACAATAGCCTATTTTCTTTCTGAAACTGTGATATTTTCTTAAATTGAAGGTATTTATGAAAGATTTCCTTATGGTATAAAATTTCCCAACTCTGTTTTGCAGCAGGTCACAGACATGTTACTGAGGAGGGCCCTTAGACAACTGGAGTAGCCTCATTTTATCCCAAGAGGTTCTATTAAAATTTTACCAAAACAAAGCTGATTTAAAAAATACGTGGGTTTTTTTTGATTGTCTGTTTGTGGTCGGAACTTTTCAGCAGCTTCACAAAATAATAAATGAGCATTTACATTTTAAGGTAAATCTGATGTACCTGTCAAAGCTGTTATGTACAGGGGGAGCAACTAAGGGATGACAGAAGGGAAGACTTTCTGCAAGTCCTAAGTAACCTAGTGCATCAGGAGCTTCTGCCTCTTTAAATCAAGAAGAAAGGATGTGTTTCATCCAGGAGTCCAGGGGACAGGTTGCTGCATTGCACAGAATTTATCTGTAACTTTGTCATGGGTCGTTGTAGTCAATACAGCTTCAGTTCAACATCATTTTCTACACATCTTACGAAACACAAGGTATTTTGTTAGCAACTCCACCCTTGGGTAATGAGTTGTGTGAAAAAAGAGGCACAGAATGCCTATAAGCTGCATATGAATTTCCTGACTTCTGAGAGCTGGACTTTGCCACTGAAAGATTAACTTTTTTTTTTATTATTATTCTCATACAGCTTATTATAAACATTCTGTATTTGCTTTTTGAGGTGAATTCTGTGAAAGATGCAAAATGATGAGAGTCGGAGAATGATTTTCTGATTCAAAAAGAACTACATCAAGATCAGACCTTATGAAAAAGGACTTTCATTTAAAAGCATAGGAACAAAACAACAAGGTTTATGCTGTCATCTGGTGTGACAGGTAAAATTCTGAAGCAAATCCATTTTATTCCTCTAAAACCAATTTTCTTATGCTGTTTGAAGCTCTCAGTAAAAACCCAGTGGGAAATCCTGTTCCTCAGTTCCTTTCTTAAGGCAAGTCCATTTATTTTGTTTGCTTTTCTTCCAAAGTCTGCCTTTCCACTACGCAAGAATCATTCCATCAGAAAATTCAACTAGATATCAGAAGTGACACTTTGATTTCATTCATTCAGGATTATAACAAGCAGGGAAACCTTAGCATACTGATAATCAAACTGGTAGGGTCTCGTTGTCCAGCAAATGGATTCTGACAGTCCTTTATTCAATTGAAGTACCTGAAAATTTTTTTTGTTCAACTGAATGTCCTCTTCATGCTTTTTGCTTTTTGCATTTTCAATAAAGACAGCAAACAGCCCACCATTTTTCTTGCAATATGCTTCCCAAATAGCTAAAGTTGTTTCTCTGTTTTCTTTGTCTCATTTGTCTTTAATCTTGAGAAGCCTAATGCCCTCAATCTTGTTATGTCTTTTAGCTGTCTTATTGTATATGATAGATGGTAAATGCATCCTAAAACCAGGTATTTTGAATAGCATAGAAGTTTATATATCTGTAGTTATGCATTTTGGTCCTATAGTAATCCATATTAGGTCTCACAATTTTTATTTATATTTTTAAATTTTAGCAAAACCGCTCACTGAATTTATTAAATCTATTTAATTTATATATGTTGCATGATTTTGTGGGATGTCTCTCAGCTGGATGTTCCACATAGAAACATCTGTTTCTTAAGTGTATAAAAGTGCTCCTGTACGGTAGCCTTCACTGGGTATTTTGGAAGTTACATCTGTGTTCACAGAAGTGGGCACACTTAGGCTGAGTGCAAAAAGCAGCATGTGTCTTAAAAAATGAGAGACTTATAAGATCCTTTAAAAGAGGATCACCATTTGTCCTGTTATCCAACATGTAACTGTCCTTGTTTTGCTAGTATTAACTTAATAATGAATAACCCAAACTGTTCTTATTTTCTGTGGCATTGCCTTTTAAAAATCTTCTGAGCTATGCAAATGTTGTATGCCATTGTTAAGACAGGACGATAAATATCTTAGCGAGTTTTATAAACTTTAGTGGGTTTTATGAAGTTCTTGTGGGGATAAACCCCACTGTCGGTCACCATGTAAGAGCCACTACTATCTATCTATATATATATATAAACAATGTCTGCATACACACACACCAGATAAATGCAAAGATAATTTTGGTGTGGGTTCAGCTGTTAGTTTTGACCTGCATGCTGACAATAACTCTTGCCATGAATTTAGTCAAGAAGTTTTGCATGTGCTCTACTCCCAGGTTGAAAACTAATAAATGTATTATATATACAGACCCTAAAGTTTTGTACATTACTGGGATCTTTCCATCTTTTGAAACAGTCATTTTATTGCTCCTTGGAGATCATATGCATTTCATGCTCTTCCAGTTTAAAAGCTGTTGCACAGAGATGATCTTACTCCAGTCTTTCAGTACACTTCAGAACAAATCAGTTATTTAAAACATATTACCAGCACATGTTCCTTCCAAAATTTTTATTCCATTTTCCTCCTCAGGGTGCAATTTCATGAACGGTTTAGCCAGTTTAAGTGTGGGTTGCAAGTAACAGAAAAAGATAGTTCCACTCTTTTTCTCACACAACACAGACCCTTGTTCAATTTTTTGCATCAGAGTGATTTTTTTTTTTTTTTCAGGGCTATCTACCTCAAGCTCTTTCCTCAATTTAACTTCTTAAGTAATCAATTGTTTAATAAAACAGAGTTGTACTTGCATTTAACCTGTTCCTGTGGAATAATCTCACGTATACTGATTTTTTTCTTACTCCTTGTCTTTCCAATTTTCATCAGCTTTTCCTTTGACTCCAACATTTATAATTCCATTGTCGTTAGGCCTGGAGCATCCAGCATAGTTGCTTATTTTGATTTTAGGAAAAGGTGGACTTCCATTAAAATAGTTTTAAGTGACAAAAGAAGAGTGTTCAGTTTTTGAAAATTCTGCTGAATTTCTGGTGCTTCTCTTTTTTTAACCTCAAAGCAGTAGCTTTTGCCTACAGTAATCAAAACTTTAGTTGTATTACACCTTTAATACTCTATCATTAAACTTTTTTGCTGCTTCTGTTACACTTCAGACTTCTCCTTTTAATGAGTATCTCAAAATTCTATAAAGTTTTTTCCATTTTTCTATGCTCTTTCTCCTTACCAAAGAATGACCGAATCAGTCTTGGTCACTTCGGGGGTTTTTGCGTTACCCTTGGTTTAAAGCTTCCACTGCTAACATAGGGCCACATGGGGCTCCCTGTTTTGTCTAACTGCCTCACTATTATTGAATAAGATTTTTTTCTCTGCCCACACCTGTGATAGTTACGGTGGGCTGTCCCCAGGATCTTAGTACAGATCATTAGTACTCTGCTAATGAAGACTGAACAGGAACAGGAATTGAATATCCTTGTCTCCTATGTACTTCAAATTTTATTGTCCCTTCAAGGCACACTGATACTCTGACTCATTTTTATTGTCTTTTAAAAATTATTTTTCTCAGCTGAATGACATCTGCTTCGGTCTTGTTTCTGTGCTTTCTCTGATCTTTCTACCTGTTTTTAAAAATGCTTCATTTGGCAATGCAATTCACTATACTCAATTTCCTTTTTATCCTATTCCATCTTGTTTTCCTTCCAAAAATCAGCCCCTGCAACACAATGTTTATTGCTTTTCCTTTAACTTTTACTGAAACCTATAGCTTTTAGTATTTTTCCACGCAGTGAGCTCCCCATTGCTAAGAAGCCCATAGGGAGGGAGATGTTTTGGTTAGCATTCCTCCCAGGAACCATAGTTCTTGACACAGTTCAGTCTTTTAATGGGATGCTCACTTCATCTCCTTCGTGACCTCGTAGAGAAAGAAATCTGCAAAAGGATGCATTCCAAACACCCCTCTCCAAATCGCAACACTGAAATCTTCACTTTTCCTTCCAGGTTTGTCTCTCCCATCAGCTAAGGTTTTCTGAACTCTCCAGCTGCCACTTGTCTTGGTATCAGAAGTGTCTGATTTTTTATTCATATAGTCTGACAAGCAGCAAAACACTGGTAGACAGCTGGCTGAACAAAAGCCAGTATATTCTATCCAGTTAGCAGCTTGAATTCAGATTCTCAGCCACCACTTCTGCTCCGTTCAATACACATTCAAACACTATAGTACACATTTACTAGCTGGCTACAGGTATTAGGTACATATTTTGCATGTATACACAGTAATCATGCTACAGGCACGATTTGTTCGTGCAAATATTCTTGTCTTTGTGTGAAACCATTCCAGATTATGCGTATTATCAATTATAGTTGCAAGTTTAGCCTAGTTAGATCTCCAAAGTGTGCCTTCCGTTTAGCCTGGAAGCATCAGCATTGCTTAGGACAAGTACAGTACCTTGGTGCATGTTCCTTGAAAACATCTTACAGTTTCTGCAGTGATTGTCCTGATTTTTGATATATTGTGTCCAAAACAAGACGTGTATCCAAGCTCAGATTTTAATTTTGTTTTATGTTGAAATCTTATAAATGCAATAAAGCTTTACCAATTTAGTAAGTTTGGGAATTTGTGTTTATAACTGGGGCGTTTCTCATTAGGAGACATGTCAGGGAACCTGAGATGAGCGCTTAATTTATCCTTTTTCTTCAATAAGTGTCCAAAGGACTGTGGTGATAATTGTTTCCTTTAAAGATTAAAAGGTTCAATAAAGACTACAGTAAAACTCAACCTATTTCGGAATGGAGTAGCTTGTCTTTGAAAGTGCCTTCTCTCTAAAGAAGGAAACATTGAAACATTATGTTTTTAAAATCTCTTCATAAGCATAAAATTTTGGACACTCAAAAAATAATTTACACCAAGATCTGATTCGTGTACAATATTCCTACCAAAAAAAATGTTGATAGAATTTGGGTAGCACAATTTCCGTTTAAGAAATTCAAGATAGCAATCATTATTTTGAGTGTATCAAGGAGGAGTTAGAAAGTAAGAAAGGAGAAAAGCATGTCTTTAGTATGATACATGTCACTGAAATGACTGATAACTCAGTTTGAAAAAATTTTGATTTAAACACTTCTGTCACAAAAGAAAGCATAATTTTCTAAGACTTCTATTTCAGGAATGAATTTCAGGAAATTTTGTTATAGTAAGGAAGATGATAGTCACTGGAGATCATCTCTAGATTAGCTCAGGTAATTAATTTTTTACATGTGTGGGAGACTGGGGCTTGTGAGGTAGACTGCAACATAGCTCAAACATTTGGTTTATCAGATGGGATTGGAAAGCAGGAATCATACTTCAGACTAGCAATAGGTGGATATTTTCTTTATGTATTGTATTCCTAAATACATACTCAATAAATAAAAAAAATTATAAAGATATTTTCTAAAGCAAATGAGGAAGAAACTTTTATTTTTGGTAATGTGACCAGCAAGCAGAAAATGTAAAATTTAAAATATTTTTCTTAGGAGTATCTTAAAGATAAAATAATTCTTACTCCAAAAAAAAGAATCATTGTTATGAATAGGTCTAAATTTAGTAAATATTTTGGAAGATAACAGAGGACTGTTATTCTGTGTCAGTAAAATACAATGAAAGAATGTATAACAATGTGGAGTATGGGACAGGAAAAGTATAGTGCATGGAAAGGGAGTTTCTTTTTATTTGTAATGAATAGTCAGTGTGGGGGGAGATACACAGTAAAACTGACTTCTCTGTTAAAAAATTCAATATTTTCTGTTTCCAAGACTCCTCTCTGTGTCTATTTTTGTTCACAATGCCGTAGCACAACAACAATACTCTGCACTCCCTTGGGACTGGCTAACACTTGTGTCTTATTGCTGACTCTTCATAGCGTTTCTAACCTATTCTAACATGTTCTCTTTTTCTCTTGTGAAGGTAAAATCATATTTTTTGGCTTCACTCCATCAAAACTGTAGGCATAATTTTTCAGCCTAAGAAGAGAATATTCAGTCAAGTTCTCTCAATAGGAAGGAAAAAATTGTCTCTTCACCTCTGATTGCTGCTAAAGTGTCCATACTTCCCAGCATTCGTTTATAGTCATTCAGAAGTAAAGTAAGATTCAAGTACGGAGATGTATTTCTATTTATTTTCCTGGGTAGGTCATTCTGTTGAAGCCACACCTGAAGTTACATGGTGTAGCTGACATGTTTTAGATTCACATCCTGCCTTCATCTGCATTACTGTAAGATGTAGAAAGATCTCTTCAGAAATGAATTGTGTGACACGAGCACAACCTCTTCAACAAGATTAAGGCAAACCTGAATAAGACAAGATGAACCAAAAAAAATCTGAAATCCTGACTTAAAGGGGGTTTATGAACTGAATTATTTACCCAGTGGAGAAAAATAGAGAAGTTTGATTTTAATTTTCTTCATTTTCTAGTATCATATCAATAAGGATATGGGGTATTGTGCTGATCTGCTCCATCCTGGTTCTCCTCCTCCAGAGTCTGATGTAGGAACTCAGCAGGGTGGTCTCTGCAAATGATCACAAGGACAAGATGAGAGCTTGTAGACAAGCAAATTGCACTTCCCCTGAGCTATGAGGAAAGCTGGACCAATTATGTTTTCACTAATCCAGATGTCTACTCCAGCCATATAACTAACTGGAGTGACATGAGAGTGGACATGTGCCAGGTTGCTTGGCTAAGTCCTGATTTTTAAAGAAAATAAAATCTCATGTTTAATCTCCTACCAGTAGACTCTTAAGATAGAGCTTCCCACCACCCTGTAGGATTCTAACTCCTGCTTGCTTATGATGGTGTAAGTAACTTCCAGAAGTTGCCTACCATTTTCCTTAATCTCAAAGGACAGCTACGCAATGTTACTTGTCTATTGAAGTCTATTAAAGACTGCCAAACATCTGTGCATTTCTGTTTTATTCCTGGAGCATCATAAGCTGTCTTGAGCAGCCAATTTAGCACCTGAGAGGCTGCTCTTTTTTTTATCATTATTTCTTCCTTACCAGAAAGACTCTGCACGCTACAAGTCATTATGCATTCAAAAGGAAGATTTTGTTTGAATAGCACAAAATGTTTTCATATTAAGCTTTGTCTTGTCCTTTTTTAGAGTTGAGGAAAATACTCAGCTATTTGTCCAAAGAACAAAAGAGGAAGGAAGAAGGGATGGGCTAAAAGAATTAACACTAGCTCAAAGCATTTGAATATGTAAGAGCTTATAGAAGCCACATTTGACAAAAATAGGTACTTACATGTTAATTTATTCAGTCAAATGGAGAACTGTCCCTCAGATTGACACTTTTGTGTGTAGTAAAAGAAAAAATAGCACGATTAAATGAAATTAAAGTGAAATTAGTTTGATAATAATAATGGTGAATATTACCAGTCTGCTTTGACAACCACTTTTATGAAAAAGTAGCTTGATTCTTCATTATGTGGCATGTCATATACCTATTCATTCCTGGGATACTTGACAAAGAAATGACAATAAGTTTGTAAAATAATCTAGGAGTTTAAAAGCTACTCAGAATAGGAAATCGGAGAAGTATTGTCAAATTCAGCTATGAAAACCCCATGAACATAAAACCAAAACCTTATTTTTGTTCATCTTCCAGCTTTTAAAGCTTTTATTTCTTCATAACCATGAAGAACATGGATATTTTGTTTACCAAAGACTTTTTGTCTCAGAGGAATAACAATCTCAGTTCTTTTTCTTAGCTCATTCCAAAAAAGGCAAACATGAGGCACTTAGGATTCAAACTGCACCGAGTTTTAGGTTCAGTTAAGTTTGACACTTCGAGTCAGAAGTGAATTTTAGCTCAAATCAGCTGAAGCAGAAGAAAGATTTCCAAAGCACATGGTAACCCTAAGCAGGCTGCCTCTTCACTGCTGTTGCCTGGGCATCCACTCCTCCAGGCAGTAGTGCTACACCATCCTCTCATCTCATAGTCACTAGTTCTGGGGTTTAGAGGTTTTTTTCCATGTTTGTTCGCATTTTTTTGCCCCACCATCGCACCTTTCCTCTTTCTTTAAGGACGTAAACACAGGTGTAAATCTGTAGCCATTGTTCCAGTCACTGTACGTTGAGTACTCCCCACTCAACATGCGGAGAACATTGGATTTCCACAGCAGAGGTGGGCAGAATAAAAATCTGTTAAACCAAAAGATGGCACCAAGTAGTTTTATTGTTTCTGTGATTAGTGCTTTGCAATGTATGAGAGATCAGAGCTCCAGGGTAAATTCAGACACTTACACTCAGGGCCAGTAGTTTTATTCTAGCACTTGAACTGATCTGTCACTAACTGTTTCCAGTCTACTGATCTTCCTGCCTTTTTTCCTTTTTTTTTTTTTTTTTTCCCCCCCTTTGAGTTGATTTACAAAGCAAAACAGCTTTGTGCTGTCAGTTTGTTTGTTCCTATTTCCCATTTTCACTGGAATTTGCCTATTCACTGAGCATTAAAAAAGCACCTGGAGATACAAGGCAACAAAATGAATTTATATAGCTTTTCATGAAACAAAATATGCATATCAACAGCTTTTTTAATCTGAAACTCAGACTAATGGTATTCTCAAGGATAAGGAAATAACTAAAATAACTAGATTTACTCAGCTAGATACAGGGATGTCTAATGAATCATCCGGTCTCTACCTCCAGGTTGCATTGGTTTAACATGGCATCCTTCCCCAATAAATGAGCATGAAACCTAATGCCTGTGATTCCATAGCATCGTGACACTTTGTTCCTCTTTAACACTCCACTCACAGTGGTGCAAGCTCTCTGTTCTTTAAAGGGGAAACAGTCCAAAACTTGTTGATTGCTGTACATAAACCGTCAACAGCTTTTCAACATACATGGTTTACAATTCCAATTTGCTGTGTTTAAATAGCATCTGCATTTTGTAATTGAATGAAAGCCTACACACAAAAATTTTAAAAAGGGAGAATTGAGTATATATGCCAAGACCTTGTGTTATGGTGGGTTTTTTTCACTGTGTGTTTATTGACCTCTGAGGACCCATCCTGTAGGTGGTAATTTTGCATTTAAAAAACATTAAAGTGCCGTCTCCCAACAACACATTTATAATTTCCTTCCTTCCCAAATATCAGACAAAGTAATTCCTAAGCTTTCTCTGGAGCAAAACAGTTTTTAATAGTATTGATTGTATCCAATATTCTAACAGCAGTTCATTTCCCTTAACAGTCACGTGTGTGTATACAGCCACAATATAAATCAAGATAATTGTTTTCTTGCAATTTATCACAGAAATAAGTTAAAAAAAGACAGTGGAGAAAAAAGCCAATAGATTTTTAAAAGCTGTGCCATCTGGCCTATTATAAAACGAATCTAATTATCTGGAAAATCTGTGTCTATAAGCAAAGTGTACCCATATATGAATAGAGACATTCAAAACTGAAGTCTACTTACAAGCAACCGTGGCCAGTGCATATTAATTATTCAGTTTTATGACATGTGGAAGTCTATAACATGATAGCAAAGGCAACAAGAGCCAGAAGAGCTCTCTTCTATTTCTTACAACCTTTGTTCTGAGTTTTTAAATCAACAAACTATTTTCTTAATAGTATGGGGCACAGAGTTCTAACGGGAACAAGCGAAGAACCAGCCTCCTAGATAATGAGCATAATGGACATCCTCCTTTACAAAAGCAAACTGACAGATTTTGGAAAAGCAAGCCTTGGAAGAAATAGAACTATTCCTTGTGAATATTACAGGGAGTAAATTCTGGAGAATTAATAGTTAAGCTAAAGATAACCCTGACACCAGTACTGATAAGTGTAAGCTGAGCAGATATTAATTCAGCAGAGGATACCTATCCTGGAAAAGAGTAAGCTTGTGGAACAGATTTATAAAAAGAGTAGTGGAGACAAGAATATAACTTGTTTTGAACTGAAGCTTGATGCATTTATGGGAAGGATCATATGACAGTTTCCTTTTATAGCAGGAGTTTGGAGATGATGATTTAGCAAATCCCTTCCACTCTTCTGTTGTTTGTCATGATATTTTTATGCTGTGATTTTCAACACTTTACAGATTGCCATCTGAACCACTTCATAAATCTGCTGCCTTTACAGCAACTGAATTGATTTTTGCCACTCTATCAAAGTAAGCCTGATAATCCCGAATTTATTTCACAACAAACCTTTGAAAAATGTAACTGTTAATTTTACTGGTTTTCTTTATTTTTAAAAATAGAAAACAGGCTGTTAATAATTTATTTTTAGTGTATTATATGTCTATGTCAATTACACTCAATTCTGTCTGTAGCCCTGGGAATTAATCTGACAATCATATTCCACTTTACAGCCATTTCCTGGGTAACTAAGAGAGCCACACACATGTAGTGCAGCCATTCAAAACTTTTTATATTTTACTTAGTGACTTCACTTTTATTTTTCATCTCTTCCATACAAACTAAAATAGCCATGCAACACTGTCATTACTTTTCGTCATGGTCAACAGATGTGAAATACATTCATGAGTTGTGGGAGAGCAAAAGAACAAGGGAGACTGAAATGTTACTATTAGGAACCATGAAAGGTGAAAGAGATGGAGACCAATCTGGGGATAAAACCAGCACCCATGAAAAACAGTCAGAAAGAACTTGAATGCTTTTTTGAATTCACCTTGATTTGCAGGAGAAAAAAACAGTAGAAAAAGTTCTTATCTTACTTATCTAGTATGTTAGCATGTTTAAATATTGCTTTACGTGGAGAGTTGGGCTCCTGAAGAGAAAACATTCTTAATTTAGATGTGACAAAACAGGCCAGTCAGAAACTTAGTGTAAGTCAAAGGGCAAGAAGTACAGTGGCAAGAGTACAGAGTGACTCAGAGAACATTTTGTTGGTTTACTGTGGTTTTGCTCTTGAAAACTTTGTGTGTTAATCCACCTATTCTATTGATTTGTTTCTTTTTGGAAATGTGTAAAAAATTGGACTTGGGGATTATTTGGAAAAGGTCATCGATGTTCATGGCAGTTGACAGCTTAGGTCAACCTCAGTGATATCTATTCAGAATTCATGTGATTTTGGTTATCATAATTCTTGAGCATCATCACATTATTTGATTCGATAAATCATAGGTTTAGGAGTTTACTATCATTAGTTTCATTCTGTTTTTTCATCAGAGCAGTCCCTCTGTTTTCAAACAGCTTTCACTTGCCTATTGCCTTCATTTTATTTTCAAAGTTATCATGCTATGCATGGGTAGTGCTTTCATTTCACGGTGTGCATGACTTTAGTTTTCTTTGGTTTGTTAAAGTGTCACTTGTCTACTCGGTTTTGGCTGCAGTGAATTTTTAATAAGAGTTTCTTCTTTGTTGTCAATGCCACATGTGCAATTTATTTTAGAAATTTTTTTTTCCTTTTGATAATATTCACTTACTACTTATCTTGGAAGTTTTCCACATTAGAATGCTATCTTCTGAAAGGATATATCCAGCAAAAAGTCAAAAAAGGAGGAGGAAGTTTGAGATAGCATCAGAATTTGTTTTCTCAGACAGATAGAATAAGAATGGTTTGTATATCAATGTTTACAAACAAAAACTCCAAGATTATTATTATAAGAAAACAGATATAAAATAGTTTGAACTGCAGATATATGTAGGAATACATGAGTATGTATATATATATGCAGTCTTTCAGTTTGTTCCTCTAGTTGGAAAATGCTGTTGGGATGACCAGTAGGTTTCCAGACCGGCGGCAGTAAGAGAACAGAGGGGTGGCCTACTTTCTAGGGGGACAGATGGAAGAGGGTGAGTGTAGCGTCACTATGTTGCCAAGCTGGAATGATTTCAGGGCACAGGAGCTGGGGATATCTGGGACAGCAGCAAGGCATTGCTTGCTCAAGTTGGCTTCCTACTGTTTACTATAGAAGAAGTCCAGAGGTTAGAAGAAATTTCTGTGTATCTAGCAGACAAGAGGCCTGTTTGTGTTCTGGAGTTGGCTAGTGCAGCTATTTGGGCTGGCAGCTGCTTTCTGCTGGCAGTGAGAAGATGCAGATGTTCACATTGGATGTTAGCACTGCTGATCATGGTCCATTTTCCTTCTGTACATGTGTCGAAGCTCCAAGTGACTTATAGAAAAATGGCACCTATTGTGTTCAAAGGGCAGTTTATATATTTTTTTTATTATTTCTGTTTAAATATACAAACAAAATACCTCTTGTGGGACTATGAAGGTCATATAGATACAGAAGCATCATATTTTATCTTCTCTTTGTCCATTGTAGAGAATGGCGACAGGTTCTCGGCTTGAGATCCCCCACTGCCATCCAGGTGGCAGTGCTGCACCATATTTAGCGGTTCTGTAAAGTCTGCATATTCATGTTTACAAACTTCAAGGAAACGTCAGAATGCAACACCATCGATGCACCACATTTGAAGAGGAGGTGACCAAAATTCCAGTCCTTCTTCACTAGGTATGTGACGATGGGAAGTTCTCACTGTTATTTGTCTTAGTGTCAACAGCAATGCAGTTGATGAGATGTGGGAGAAGAATGTGCCAAGCAACATAACAGCTCCTACCTCACACAAGCCAATAATAGTTTGGTGGAGAGAAGAGAAAACTGTTTCTTTTGAGCTGCTTCGCTGCTCTGCAGGAAATTACTCCAATTAAAATTGCTTCTTTATTATTACTTCTTCCTACCCTGACTTGTTAGGTGGTGGCTTTGAGAAACACTCATTCTTCTTTCTCCTTTTCATGTCTTAATATTCAATTAAGAATCAAAAGCACTTTAAAGTGCACTCAGAATTATTTCTGACATTTCCTAATTTTAGATTCGGAGTTAAAATTTATTCTGCCGTCATTTTTTCATTGTTGGAGATGGGGTATCCCTGCAGTTATTTTTCAATCTTTTTTGTGTTGCTGGATATACCAAAATAAGTTCTTCCATCAGATGTGTCCCCTTTTCTCCAAAACACGCTCAGCTGATAAATGACAGTGATTTGCTATGGTTACAGTTTTACAGAAGGATTAGAGGGTATTTTCACCTCATAGGTTGGATTGGATTCTCTGGACGTGCCTTTTAATACATGCCAAAATGAAACCTGGGAACACAGAATCCTTTCTAGTGCCTTGTTTTCTGCTGGAAGATATTCTGGTCTGCAGAGTGGTGATCTGCATGACAATATGTTCCTCTTGTCACAAGAAGCAGCTGTCAGAATTGAACCTGTTGTCAGGTTATAGACAGGTAATGAGTTTGAGAAAGTCCTGCTTGAAAAATGTAAAACTAAAGCTCCCTATGATTTTTCAGTAAGAAGGAGAGAAGAAAATGAAAAAGGTGAAACTAGGTAGAGAGATAGGAAAAGAACTGTCTCTATACGCAGGACTCACATTTCCTCTTAGGGAATTGTTTTTATGGAAGAGCATCGGAGAGAAAGTGAAAAAATGTGTTCAGCAGAATTAGTCTCTCACACAAAACTGAGCATGATTATCATATAATCAGAATTATTTGGGTTGGAAGACACATTTAAAGATCATCTAGTTCACTCCCCCTGCCATGGGCAGGGACACCCTCCACTAGCCCAGGTTGCTCAAAGCCTCATCCAGCCTGGCCTTGAACCCCTCCAGGGATGGGGCATCCACAACTTCCCCGGGCAACCTGTTCCAGTGCCTCACCTTCCTCATTGCAAAAAATTTCTTCCTTATATCTAGTCTAAACCTACCCTCTTTTAGTTTAAAACCATTGCCCCATGTTCTGTGACTACAGGCCTTGGCAAAAAGTCTTTTCCCATCTTTCATATAAACCTCCTTGAAATAAACGCCTCCCTGGAGCCTTTTCTTCTCCAGGCTGAACAACCCCAATTCTCTCAGCCTTTGTAGGAGAGGTGTTCCATCTCTCTGTTAATTTTTGTGGCCCAATTCTGGACGTGCTGTACCAGGTCCGTGCCTGTGTTGTAGTGAGGGCCCCAGAGCTGGACACAGTACTCCAGGTGGGGTCCCACAGGAGCAGTGTAAAGGGGGAGAATCACCTCCCTGATTTGCTGACCAGGTTTTAGTGGTGAACTGTTGCTGTTTTATGAATGTCCAGCTATAATAAGACAAATACATTGAAAAGTTTGGGAAGAGGGTATTCAAGAAATAGTCTCTTGGGAAATAAGAAGTAGGACAGAAGTACAAGCCTTGCATGGAATTTGTGTCTGTTGGGAAATGTCTTTCTTGTCAGATCCTTACAGTCTGGACAGACCCTTTGCTATTAATTGAAATGTGTGAGTCTCCAGTTTTGGAGACTAACCCAGTACTCTCATCTCTCCTGTGTGCAACCCATGCAACACTGCTGGTCATATCGACATTATACAGTGTATTTCTGTGCTGACTTCACATTCCTCATAGTCCAAATTCTAGAGTGGTTTGGGATCAATATTTTTGTCCCATCAATCCTGTTAAAACCAGACCTGAGATGATACCATTGTGATATAAGCTTATTTCTAAAGATATGAAAACTCACGAGTATTTTTCATGGTGAATATAATGACTCACATATCTTTTCATATAATGAAGCTGGTAGCCATTGACCTTTGCCATGGCACACATTTTTCTGAAATTTGGCTTGCTGCTTCACGTCAGATTACTGGTGTCATGAAGTGAGTTTTAGAACTTCTCAAATGGTTTGATTGATACTTATTTTTGGAATTGAAAGTTATTCTGTTGACCACCAGACTATCTATGGCTGGCTTTGCAATCTCATTTTCTTGCATGAGTCAGTCTTTTCTATCAGAGAATTGAGGAAACATAAAGTTTGATTCAAAGTCTATTAATATTTCTTTTCATGGGTTTTGAAGCATGTCACAAATCTCCAGCAGAGAAGTTTCAAAATTCTTATCTACCCTTTGAATTAGTAAGATTTTAAGTGGAACAGTCCTTTAATAGACCAATGAAATATTAATTCACACAGTAGGTAATATTTCTTCTTTGTACTACTGTGTTTTGAGAACAACTAACCACAACTGATTATTTAATTTCTCTGTGATATTTTACTTGATTGTAGAGCCAACACAACCGTCAACTACCATCAGTATTAAAATCTGAATAACTTCTTTCCATTATGAAATTTAGTTTGTTTCTTACTTGATTCTTTTTTACTTCTTTAACACGGTGATTGTGGCATAACAGGCACAATTCAAATAACTTTAAAAAAAAATGGCCACCGGATATAATACACACAATCAACTAACTGCTGGAGTATGAAATCTCTGGAATGATAAAGAAGTGGTGCAAAAAACTACCTATGAAGTAGCAACTTTATTGAAACCACACTGTACCTAACTATCACCAACTCCAACCTCATATTGAAAAACTAGTACGTTTACAAATTAGGGCCAGATTGAATTAGGAACTGTAACCAGTTTTGTTGAACAAGACTTCCAAAGAAAACAAAAGGGCAGACGTGAGGAAGTCTTCAGTGGAGGATTCTTCAAAATTCTATTCTGGGCTGCAGAAATTGGGTGAAGGTTTATTGTGTTCAGTAGTGACATTTCAGTTTATGATATTGCCAGTTGGAAAGTCAATGGTTTTTATTTTGGTTTGTTTATATTTGGCTTGAATAGATATTTAAAATTGCTGGTAAATACTGTGAAACATATAATTAGAATACAGGGACAATAGAAGTGGTAGTATTAGAATGATTTAACATGATGAGGTAAAAATGCAAGCTGGCTTAATATGTTGGGGAGTTATTTCCCTGGCATTAAAAATAAAAAATTTAAAAAAAAAAAAAAGAAGGAACAAGAGCTAACACTGAACATATGTTAGTGGCATGAAAGTGCATTTCATGATTGCATTTTTCATATGATAGGCTAACTAGCAAGACACCTTTTTTATCACAATAAACCTGAAGAAGATATTCAGCAAATTGCAGATCCTGTCATATTTCAGGTAAGCATGTTTTCATGCCTCATGGTCTCTGAATGTGCCTTTGACTAGTGTTGACAAGTGACTAACTACCAAAGTGACACTGGAGATGTTTATATATGTACACATGAAAAACAAACAAACAAAAAACCAAACAACTTGATCTGAAAATTTTCTACCTACCGGAAAAGGAGTTCAGGTAACACTTGCTAAGGGCAATAAACAATGGGTTTGATCCCTTTCAGTCCTAGGTCCTCAAGTCTGTTTGTTTGTTTGTTTTAAGGCATGTAAGAGTTATTTTCTGCTTTGTTTGCAAGACTGAAATTATTTCAATGGTCACACTGACTCAATTCGTTATCACAGGATAACCTAGAGTGCAGACTGTGCCATCTTGTCTGTAACCTGTTCAGATGGCTACGCAGTAGTGTCAGTGATGTAAGTTTGGGTAATTCATCATCCAAATTGAAACAGCTCAAGTTACATGCATGTACTACGAGCCTAAAGATCACTCCCAAGTGTAACTGTAAACCTGTCTCCTCAGGATGGCTCATTTTTTTCGACCATACCCTTGTGTTGCCAAATCCTGTTTATAAATGGGACTTTCACCTTGCAATCACACAGCAGCATTATGAACAAAGACCATTTATTTAAAAAATTCTTTCAATATCAAAAATATTAAGATGAGTAACAATTGATGAACTTTTTTTTTTTTTTTTGTGTTGAAGTTGCTTTTCTTCTTTATCATGTTTTGAGGCAAGACAGGGTCTTAAAAATGCAACGTGCTGAACAGACGATGGCAAACGCATTGAAACAAGCCATAATACTGGAAGTATTTAGTAGCATATTACATCACTCATTTATCTTCCAGTTAATAACCCCACCTCCAAGGAAATCCCCAAAGTGGACTATTCTTTCTGCTGGGAGAAAAGCAGCAGAAATCCCACTCAACGTATTAAAGGTCTTGAGATAAACGGGAAGATAAGACCGTTTTTAGAGAGAGAAAGCTAGTTGCTGTAACTAAGATGACAGCTCTTACAGGAGTCATTCACTACTAGACAGAGTTTGTAAGGGAAGAAAACCTAATTGGAAGATATCTTGTGAATTAAGTTGAAGACCCAAGGACAAATTCCTGTTGGTAAAAGAGTTGCTGCTGTGTGATTTTAAGGAGTGATGCTTTGTGAATAGTACTTTTGTAATTGATTTCTTTTTGTTTCTTTGTATTAGCCTTGTGTCCACAAAAAGGAGATATTGTAGCCTGAAGAAGAAATTCAGACAAATTTCTGGGATTATTCAGATTAATAATTTCCTCCTATATATAATGCTTAATTCTGGGTAAATTTGTACTCTGCTGCTTTAGGTATTTCCAAACTTCTCATAAAGCTATTATTTCTTCACCGTTGGTGATCAGGCTTTTCCCAGAGCAGCCTCAATAGTAACCTAGGAAAAAAAAATCAAACTAAAAACTCAACAAATCACTGCTCTCCCATTATGTTCTACCTTCCTTAAATACACTCCAGAAAGTAAAGACTTCATGTCTGAAAATTCTGTCAACAAGAAGTGATTGATGCCATATGCTTAAATGTTACTGTTGGAATTTTCCCCAGCACTTTTAATAATGTGTTGAAATCAACAGAGTGCTCCCCCTAAAAAGCGGAATCTTCAAAGGAAACACTAAGAAACAGACAAAGTGATTTTTTTTTAATGTTTTAAATATCTAAACAAACAAACAATCAACCAATTAAAAAATAAAATAAAATTTAAAAAAACACCCAGAAAAACTGGAGTTGGAGCTGGAGCTCGACCCTAACAGCCCAGGTCTCAGCTCCAACGTGAAGAAGTGTGCAAGGAGCATCTATACGAGATACTGTCCCAGAAAGAGATATGCAAACAATACAAGCCACAAAGTCGTATCAGCCTGGGGGTGTGCCCCAGCTAGTGTTTCCACAGAGAAGCAGGGATAAAAAGCCTGAGTTCAGATTTACATTGGCAGGGTTGTGTTGCTTTCATAACCTCACCAAAGAGCTCTCCAGCAATCTGTGCCATAGTCCATTTGACAACCTGACCATCAGGAGACACCCGTGTTTGGTATCTCTCCACCATTTATGTGCACATGTATTTGTCTGTTATTACTACAAAAGAAGGAAGAAGGGGGAAGCAATAGCCTCCCCAGACTTCAGGGAAGAAGCACAAACCAGTGTGTTGTTGCAAAGAATAGTAAATTTAAATAAATGTAGGAAGAAGAATTTAAAAAATAAATTTAATGAGAAATTCTTATATTATGGAGAAGGAGACTTTTTATTAAGATGATTTTAGAACTTTTTTAAAAGTAGCATTGAAAAGACTGGTATTTATTAAGCTGTTTGTGACCAGAAGTGTGTTTCAGTAAATGAGACATTGGTATCTATTTGAGAAAAATTTTGATAAAATGTGAAAATTTAAAAATATTTACATGCTTCAAAAGGAAAATAACAAACTCTTTCTGAAATTTTCCACTTGCAGAAAAGACAACAGATTTTTTTGAAGCTAGAATACACATCCACTAAGGTTCTGATAGCCCCTTCCCACTAATTCGTTGTAAAGTTTTATATTGTTTCATACATTTTCTTCTGACCAAACTTCTAAGTAACCTCTTGAAATAAGTTTCCTTCATCTTGGAAAAGGAGGTAGGTTATAGAAACTTATAAAAATCCTCCAAAATAGTGATGACTTTTAAAATTAGTTAGAAATTCAGATATATCTGTTATTTAAATTTTAAAAAAATGTCTGAATTTGAGAGTTTCCAGGATGAAATGTTTTCAATGTTAAACATCTACTGCCTTTCTATCTTAGTATCTTTCTGCACTGTGTCTACCTTGTTGACACTAAGCTATTATTCTCTAATTCTTTCAGGTCCAAAATGCAATGTATTTATGTAAATACTGTACTATAAGAAAAACTGTGGATATTATTAATTTTATCACTGGCTTCACCAACACTTTCATCAAAAATACTTTCTTGCACTATTACTCATTCTGTATTTCAGTGTCTTCTGTGGAATTATGTATGATAGGAGCAAAATACATTCAACGTGACAGTTGTTCGTATAAATTCAGCTACGTTGTAGCAACTGAAAAATCCTCTTGAGTAGAAGCTTATATATGACATAAGCTACCATATTAAAACAGTCGATGCAGAAACCAGTCTATACTTAAAGAACTGGGCAAAACTGCTTCTTTTTAAATGGCACTATCTGCAGCTGTGAAAATGAAAAGAAGTGATCTGCCAGCAAGATTTACTGTATTACCATTTTAGATAATTGCCAGTCTACTTCAACATTATTGTCAACAGTGGGAATTTTATTTTATCACGAAAAAAGTTTGATTTTTTAAGTTGGAGCTTCTCTCTGATAGCACTTATTTTCCTGGCTGTAGTTGTCATTCATGTTAGAAATAATCACTGTACAACTAAGTATTTGGGATTCAAAAAATGCACTTAGTGTTTTAAAAATGCATGGGAAGGATTATCAACAGTTGCTATGTTTAAACTTTTAAAAAATAGGTCATTTTTTCATACTGAAATCAATCAGATGCTTGGAAAGCATAGTTTGCATAATATTATTGGACTCTGGGCCTTTATAACAGAATCTGACCGTATGTTTTACGACAGTTAATTTTTTCAAGAAGTACGGTCTCTCTTCAAATTATCTGAAAAATTCTGGAGTTCTCTCAACCTAATCTGCCATTTGATTTATTACAAAATAATTTAGTGCATGTCTGTACTAGAAGAGCAACTGGCTACATGATAGCTATTTTCAGAACTGAAAACATAGGGAAATGCAGTGAAACTCTGATGTGTGGAGTCTATTGGCCTGGACACAGAATCTCACAATCTGTATTCTCTCCCAGTGCGATCTGGCACATTCCCCAGTGCTGCAGTGTGCTAGAAGCATTTTCCAAATAACATCAACTGTAGGTTAGATAGCTCTGCGTAACGGTTCAATATCAGGATCACTTGACTGAACAGTATGTAGACTCTTTATAAATCTTCACTATGAACATAAAATATCCAGCTGTTGTAGAGGTAAGATAATATGTTGAAGGACAATTTTCCAAAATAGAAACCATGTCATAAAAATGAGAAGAGAACTAGAAAATTATGATATCATGAAAGCCAATGGGAGGACAAGAACTTTAGATGAAATTTTATTCCTTTGATATTATTTTTTCAGTGATCATTTATACAAGTAAGTCTTGGTAGTATATTCTGGGAAAGTGAATGCAGATGGAATATGAATATGAAGAAAACAGATTCAGTTCTCATATGAGTGAATTTCTGCACCTGAACTATTTCTGATAAGTAAAGACTAAGCAAGGTAAAGTTTGACAACTAGGTCACTTCAGGCAAAGCCTTTCAAGAATTTTAAAGTGAAGGCATACAGTACAACAGAGCTTATATAAGGATATTTAAGGATTCAGCAGAAAGCAAGTTGCAGCAATTTCTACTGATTCACAGAATGCTCTGTTTTACATGAACAACGGTTTTCCTTAAAAACATGGCAAAACCTGACAAATATTAATTTTTCATCTTGTCCATCATAGGATTTTCAAAGAAAAATCTACAAAATGTATCATATAACAGTAACAGGATTGCTTACCTTTTCAGAGATACAAATAGAAGTATATGAACCAAAACCATAATCCAGATATGGCAATTTTATGTCTATCCCACTACTGTTTTTAAATAATGGTGGAACATTTCAGAACACTTATAGGCTCACACTTATGATCGAGTTACTGTAGCTCACCAAGTTCTCATGTACCTGTTTGTACACACTGTAATCCATAGCATACGCACAGGAATGCAACATTAACTGAACATTTTTTTATTAGTGGCTTTTTTGTTTTGTTTTTGGTTTTTTTTGTTTTTTTCTTGACTGACTGCACTTGGTAAACTGTACACAAAGTGAACAAAGGTAACCAGTAACAAAGGCTTCAGAAACAGACCAACAGCAAATTTAATACTGGCACCTGATCCCAGCTTCGTCCTGTCACACCCTTTGTAGTAAACGTTGGTGCTCTGCAGCAAGCAAACAGCAACAGCTTTGCATGTATGAATGCGGAGGGAAGAAAAAAAACCAAAACAACAAACTCTGTCCCCAAAGAAAGAAACAAACCAACAAAATCCCCGAGCAAACTAATAAACAAAATCCCCAAACCCCCAATAATATCCTATTTTCAAAATTTAATATACTCAGAAAATTGTGTTTTTGCTGCTGAAATTCTTCATGTACGATCGTTTGTATGAGCAAAACAATCCTTCTTGAAAATAGTCTTAAAGTGGGGTACAAAGAAGAAATAGAATTTCACCTCTGACTTGCCAAAAATACTGATGGATAACCTCTCCTTTTGGTCATCATATTCTAATTGGAATGGTCCTTATGTCATTTTTACGCCTCTTCAGGTGCAAGTAGGATCATTGTATTTCCAGACCAGCTATTTCAAATGGTGCTGTTTTGTTCTCGTGTAATCAGGACTGATGCCACCCAGATTGTACCAATAGTCGTAATATCAGATACACGTTTCAAAACGCTCTCATACCTCCTGAAATTAATTTTAAAAGGATTTCAGCTGTGACCAAAGATACAAATAGATTCAGTCTTCAGAAAGGGTATTGCTCTGAAATGGAAAAACATCTTTCCATTACAAATGCACTATTTTGTTCTAAGCTACATATCCTTTATTGTTATATTCATCTCAATATTACATCCATAGGTTAACTTTAGACACTTTTGTGTAATGCATTTAACATTTTTAATAATTTTGACAGAGTTCACATTTAATGCAGACTGAAGGATGTGAATTTGAACTATCTTAGCTTACTACAAGGAATCTAATATGGTATTACACCTTTAAAGTAGTATGTAGTAGTACCATACAAATTAATACACTCTGTAGAAATAAGTGAGTTGATTTGAATGCAGACATTTGTCCTGAAGCGTTAATTATGAACAGATGCACACGGAGACACTCTGCTCTGGGAAGGTAAGGTGCATGCAAGTATTATTGTTAATATAAAGAGTAAAACAAACAAAAACAGTTTCCCAGACCTATTCAGAAAATGAAATCAATAACACAAACTAATTAATGGAGGTTATCAGGAGAGAAATATTTTATATTAAATACACTGAATAGCAAAGAAACGAAAGCACTGGTAGAACTGAACCAGGCATGCAGTATATATTCTGTCAACATTTGTCCATGGCCTGGGAAACTGACATCTTTAAATACGTAAATTGAGACTAGCAGAATTCATAGAATTTGTCTTTAAACTTCATCTTTGAAAAGCCAGAGTGGCTATCCAATCTATAGACTCCCTAGCACGTATTTGTAACAACATGCTTGGGCAACGTTCCCTCCAAGCATACATTCCTCATTAAATAATGCCAACTAGTCACTGAATGGAGGAAGAAGAGATTTAGATTTTATTGATGTAACCAGTTACTTAACAACCACTTAGATGCAGGAGTTGGTCCCAGTACACCAAATAGCCGCACCAAAGAGTAGCAATTTATATTCTGATGAAGAGGGTAGCTTCCCATTTAGGAGGAAATAGAAGGATTTGCACTGAAATATGACACTGATCAAAATCCTTTAGAAAAGCTAGGCTGTAAAAGCAAAAGTGTCTCACCAGGAGCATGAGACATACACGAGATCTGCAACTCCAACTACTGCCATTTCAGGATAACTACAGTAAATCAGCTCAGTGAAGGAAAGTTCTTTCTGTAAGTAATTTAAGTAACTTTTTCTTTTTTAAATTTATTTTCTCTTGTATTTCTCAAGTGCTTATAACAATCCAGTTTGGTTTGGTTGTTATTAATAATTGCTGGTATTTTCATTTTTATCTCTTCTTGTTTTAAGGTAGGCAAGTAACACTGCTTATTGCAGAATCAGATCTATCCATAAAGAATGGTCTTGAGAAATTTCAGCAATAGTCTGCCTTCTCAAACATGTGTACATGCAGTACTGTATGTATGTAAGGTGTTTGGATGTATATATATGTATGTATATATATGTACGTATATATAGCACTGTATAGAAAAACAAAGTGGATTCATATTTGAAAAACTTGCACCAGCCACAGGCCAGACAGAGAAATGGCACAAAGGGCTGGACAGCAGGGAAGGAGGGTATTTTACAGGCATCGATATGAGGCTGCCCAGCATGAAGCAAGGTATCGAACCTCATGTTTAAGCTGTAAGGGCCATGGCAGAGGGAGGGAAAGTAATAATTAACAATTTATTCTTTTATCTTTTTTATTCATATATCCTCTTAATAGCTTTTCTTTGAAACTGCAGAGTTGCAGATATTTCCAGCTTAATTATAACTTTGCACAACTTCACTAGGCAATGCTGTGCCATTGAGGGCTGGCATAGATACTGAAGAGGATCTCCCAGTGCCGTCTCAGACCTTGTTCTTGACAATCCCCTTGACCTCCCACTTAGTTTCCACTATGTCTGTTTGAAGAGGCTCCCACTTCAGCATTTTCAGAGTTTCACTTTTCAAGCTGCCTGATTCCAAGCCTGATTGTATTTCAGACCATTCTGGATACACAGCTCTGCTGTGGAGTCCTGTCCCTTCTGTCACTGCCTTCAAAGTAAAAGCAAAAGGTAAGCTCAGCAGCAGAGCTGCAGCCGTTTCATCTGAATACTCTGACTGTGACAATGTGCGTCTGAGTTTCACTCAACACCGTCTTTTCTCACTGGCAATACTTAACTACCCTAACTCTCAAAAAATATGACATGCTTGCTCAGGAAACCTGGCTATATTATTATACTGGAGTAGAGGAAGGTTTTGTTTCTTCCTAGGAATCAAGCATACCTCTTCTAGAACGTAAATATAATAAATAAACTCAGATAACATGATAACATCAAGTTTGCATGGAGACTACTAGTAAAGGGTGTTACTTGTATTGCATGAAGACGATGAGCACTAGAATATATTAATATCATCCAATAATGTAACTTTTTTTTTTTTTTTTTTTATTAGTATCTCCCTGTTTGGACACTCATTTTTAAATTACTGGAGTTCTGCATGTTGGAAATGACCAAATGCTGAATACTATCAGAAGTGCTCTACAGAAACCAAAGTATAGGAGAAAGCTTACTGTATGAACTAAGAGAAAAACATAGAAAATAATTTTAAATATGTTTCAAATCTTATTTTACTGTAACAGTTAGTTTTACATTGCTTTTACCTGAAGGACCTGGTCAGGAAATTTCCCACATGACTGAATGCTACACTGTCATTCCTATTTAAAAATATCCAAATCCTACTTCTGATTTTTTAAAGTAAACTTTCTAATTGTTTTCTAATATGTCCATGATCCATTGGTATATTCCTCCTGTAGGCTTTGTTGGCCAAAATTTATTCATTAACCACATGGAAGCATAGAGAAATTAATTATATTCAAAGCACTTGACTATGATTTTTAAAAGCCTGGGTAGCTAAATCGAAATGGCTGCCAGGTCTCAAAGGGTTCAGTTTAGTTGCAGGTAGATGAATAAGGAGATATACAGAAAAGAGAAAAGAAAACCTCCTAAAATGTCATATAAGTAATCTATATACAATTGTGGCTATTGCTGAGGAAATTGTTAACTTGCTGGAAGGCTGCATGAAGATTATGAGACTGTTTCCTGACTTTGAATAACTAATAAATTGCGAAACTAGTTTATGAACACTGCTGATTTGTGAAGTGCCTTTGTGTACCCATTTTTGCTAAAAATCTGTTCAATGCATATTCATCAAAAACCAGCTTTTTAGGCTCAGAGAGAAGCTTTTAATCTTAAATTCTGTGATCAGAGAAAAAAACTTAGTTCACTAAACAGTTGGTCGCATATGGGAGAACCAGTGTGCAGAATGCTGGTTGGGAACTAATATTCCTCAAGTAAGAAAAAAAAGGCCAGAGTTAACAAAGCATAGGAGAGATGTGCAAAATACTGGGGCTGGAAAATGTGGGAAAAGACAACTGTCGGAGGAAGGCCTGTTTCTTTTTAGGAGTGGGACCAAAGAGTACAAGTAGTGTTAGTAAAACTTGTGGTTCAAAACACAGGCACAAGAAGGTTTCTGGACCAGAGGTCTGAACTTGTCCCTCCGATTTCTACAACTAATGAGGAAATGGGAGAAACAAAAGGTTACTATTTTTGTCCCATTCTTTTATGTTGCTTGCTAAGAATGATCATATTTTTGAAACACATACAAAAGTTGCTTATTTATGAGTGTGGGGGTTTTTTTTGCTTATTATTATTTTTCACCAGTGGAAATTCTTTAACCTCCCAAGAGAAAGAATCTGGAGTCAGGAATGTCCACCTGGAGAAGCTTCTGCTGGCTAAAAACCTATTGAAACAGTGGGTCCCTCTGGATCCAAGAGCCACTGACTTATGTAGACTGTTCTCAGGTGGAGGTGCTGAACAGACATCTTGTCTCTTGATGTGTTTGTAGTGATATTAGCATACAACTAACGACATTTTAGAACACAGGACCATAAAATCTACGAGAACCAATTGGCTAATCTGGTGTGTTGAACAGATGTATTTTATCCCTGTTTAGAAAAGTAGAAAGTAGAAGAAATAATGCAAAGTAATTTCTGGTAGCTATCAGGTTGGGGATTTTGTGTCACCACAGAATAATTAAATTTGGATATGGAATTACCTAAAGGTGCTGTAAATGGAATTAAACCTCCTACAATTCAGTGCTATGTTGAGAAAATCTGTCTTTTCTAACTCTTTAGCCCTTATTTAAAATAAGGGCCATGATACCTTAAACACAGGTCAGCTTTAAAGGACAAATTTATGCCCTTTACCGAGCGGAATAGATGAGAAATAATTTAAGGTGTTATGTTGACCTCAACTCCATGTAACATCTTGACAATTCCCAGATGAGTAAAGTTAGTAAAGTTGACTAACACATTCCATGTTGAGCTTCATCCTTTTTTCTGAACCTCTCTCTTCTCTGTTAGCTATGTGCAAGCTGTAACTTGATGTACAGACTCAAAGCAGCACTTTAATATTTGACATCAACAAATGATATGGTTAGATGTTTTAATTGGTAACAAGACAATGATATCCCAGACACAGTGTAATAGGCTGTTCTACGCATTTTAAGAAACGTTAGCAGTACTCACTGGAGGCCAGAACCAAGAGACATAACAGCATCAGTTGCACATTAAAGTAAAGAATAATTATGTTTTAACGCTGCAAGGTACTGTTAGTGATGTGACCACTGTCACTAATAATCTTTTTCTTGTTGTCTGCTAGACTGGCACTACATTCCCATGTGATCTGTTCACACATATTTCACACAAGAATACGAAAACAGAATAAGACTTTTCAAGTACGAGTGGTCATGAACCCCTTGATGAAATCTTTACGAACTTTTAATTCATGAGCTGTCAAGAATAAATGTATAGTTTTAACAACCCAAGAAATGCTCATGATTAGTTTCTAAGCAGTGTCTGAACATTCCTTTAATCATGATTCATTGAATGTGTAATCAAAAAATAATTTTCCAACACTATGAATCAGAGAATGTTTTCTTTTGGCAAAACCCCAAAATGAAGTAGAATATGAGAAAAGTTTTGGTTTGGTTTGCTTTGGTTTGCTTTTTAATGTAGATGGTTCTGTCTATGCTGCTATGTCACATGTAACTAAAATTGAAAAATGTACCATACCAGTTTTAAATATTTTTCTCATATAAATGCTGTCAGTGGTAGAATACTAGATAAAGTTATTTCAAACAGATGCAATGTAGGAATCTTTTAAAATCTAAAATGATGAAAGGTGTTTTTTTTTTACTTCCTATAGAGGTAGAAAATTCTCACATACATTTGGTAGGATATAGAAGTTCCAGAGTAATAGCTCTGATCTCTCCACAAACCTTCAGTAGTACCTCTGAAAGTCTTCTCAGAAAAGCAGTTGTTAAATGGTTCAATGCACAGAGAGAATAAGTTTATTAAAAAATGCTAGAGTTTTTTTGTTCAGTCCTGGTTATTTTATTGCAGCATATTTAGGGAACAAAATATACCAAGTATGTGTGTATAAAGTGGAATGCATGTGTTTATATCTTTATACACACACAACTTCAATAAACGTACAGGGAAGAAAAAAATTACGAAGATAGAAAGATTTCTAATCCCCTAAATCTTGCAGCATGACTTCAAATTGTTGTCTTACTGATTGAAATTTTTGAAATTCTAATTCTTTACGAACAAATGCTCTGGATTTTCGTCTGTTTTAACACAGCATTCATTTTTTTCAGAGATCTTCTGTACCATCTTTGTATTTATATACCTACTCAATATTCTGGTCTTGTTTAATCTTGAAGGTTTTCTTTTCCTTTAAAAGAGCATTATATTTTTACTATCAAATTATAATTTAGCTGGTTTATTTTTTTCCACCCGCTACTGCTGATCAAACAATTGTATAATTCAAATTATGGTACAGATGTTCTATGGACAACATAGATTAGCTGAACCTTTGCGTTTGCAACAGCTTTTGAAATAAGCTCCTATGTTGGCATGAGCGGCTGTTGTAAGAGAATATGCTGGAGTGCCTCCTTTCGCCCTGCACTGCATTCCAAAGGTGTGGAATGGTAGCATCCAGCCTGTTAAGGGAAGGTACTTGGTTTTTACACAAGCTAAAAGGCACCGTGTCGCCGGAGGGAGGCTGAACCTCTGCATAGCTGGGATCTGCGCAGTATGCCGTCGGAAAATCCGTGCGGGGTCTGTCCGATGTTGCACAAAACCTGGGTTCCCTGCATCTCCAGGGTTTCTTCTTTTTCTTCTATTTTTGCCCCGTTTTTTTTGTCAGGCCTTTCCTACTGAGATCAAGAGGGGCCCTGCGCCACATTCCCCTCTCCTTTCCCTGTGCCCCCTTGCAGAACATTACATGCCTGACAGGAAAATGCAGTTATAACAGCTTCCTGCAAACGAGTCAGGCCATTATGTAGGAGTTTCTGGTTTAAAATTATCCCAATTACAAGTGAGTTGGTCCTCTCATTGATATGATGTTCAGTTATTTTTCTCAAACAGTAATGAAGGGGTTGAGAGGATAGTCTCAATTGCCTTCAAATGCTAAAACTTCAAAAACCCCCTAAAACTTTAATAAATAAACAAATCCCCAAAATCCTGCAGTAGGAAACTATTGCTGTTTTAGTTCAACCTACTCATTTTTTCTTTATCTTTTCAGAAGGGCTGTTTTTCTCCCTATTCTTTTGTTTAGCTTGCTCTTCTCCTTCCTTTCTTTTTAGCAGCAGCAAATGAAAGTGAGCTTATTTCGTTCTAAGATATTATTAGCTACCTAAGGGATGATTAAAAACACAAAGGAAACATATTTGGTCACATTTTACAGGCATAATGAGAAGAGTTTGAGTTGAAATTTGAATGGAAAATCTTGAGGGGCTTTTTTGAGGTTATTCAGAGTTCTTTCAATGAAGTGTTTTAGTAGAAATACTTAGGGAACGTGGCATGTATGATTTTGTTTTTTGTCTTTGAATTTTTGAAATTTGTAGGGGTTTTTATACTAACCCCTAAAGTCCTTTAAGAATGGAAGTAGTCAAGTATTAGAACTGAAGGCAAAGGTGCTAGAAATCGATGCAGCTCTGAACTTTTTTTTCCCAAGTCTTCCTCCATCTAGCCTGAAAGCGAGCTATAAGAGCTCAGGTTTTATACAAGAATTGTATCAGAATACATATTTTTTTCCCTTAGAAAAAAAGTGTAGAGCAGAAAATAACCTGCTTTTCACACAACAGAACACAAAATCTTTGTTAAAAGTGATGAAGACTGAAAGGTTGCTGACTCTATATTATGCCATCCCATCTAACATTTTAAAACTTCCCATGCATATAGCCTCACAAAAATATCAGAAAAGGTACTGTTATGATGAGGAAGAGGGGGAAGGAAGGGTTATATGTTCAAATGCAGATGCGTATAGAAATTAAGGGGTTTTATGGACTTTGCGAGATGTGTGCACACTGTCTCCTTCCTTCTACCTCAATAAGAGTTCAAATTATTATTTTTGACACAAAATTTCAGTAGGATGAACTGAGATGACCTACGTGAGTATTTCATAGGTAGATTGCGACAGTAAAAAAGAAGAGTGAATTGCCATGTAAACTCCTTTATGTTTAAAAGGAATAATTCCTCATCCATTTTGAGAAGTGGCTTATCTATTTCGTGCACATAATAAAACAGAATTAACAGATAACAACCCAGTAAAAACAAACATCTCTCCCACTCTGGAACTGCAGGTCGTTTTTCTTGGAAGGTGGATACCTTGCCCCGCTCCTCAACTGATTGGTAATTTTTCTGTCTTCTTTATCCTGTAAGCTGGTTTAAGCAAACAGAATGAACACTGGAAATTAATTGAAGAAGAAACCACAATTACTTGTGTAATTATTAAGCCTTCAGAAAAGATTGGACACTGTAGCTCTGTACCATTTTCAGATTGTCTAATAATTAGATCTCAGTTCACAGTATTTTATTTCCAATTTTGTGTATATCAAAGAGGTTAAATATATTGAGATGCATTAGTTATGATACCAGATAACAAATGTTCAAATAAAGCTATTTCAAATATGATTCTGTTGTAAGATTTTCTTGTCTTTATTTTTTATATATATTATTCTGTATTTACCAAATATTGAAGGCTTTTTTCTTTTTCTCTGTTCAGGTTGTTTATCCATTGTCACCCTGCTCAAATACATACATATATCATATGTTTATTTTATTTGACTATCTATGTGAAGATGGAGATACATAGGAAGAAGGCTGGGAAAGTGACAAATTTCTCTTTTATTTCATTTTTTCTTCTCTTTCTATACCAGTCTTGAATAGGTAATTGACGTTAATTATTGAACAGAATTTTTTAAAATGTAGACTTAAGGTTCTGCAAATGCTTCCACTTGGGAAGACAGTACAGTTCAGATGAAGCTCAGATGTAATTCACTGGAATAAGGAGAGACTATTGATAGGATACCCCAACACATATAAGACTCGTTTCCCAACCTTCTTTACAGCACTGTTTTCCAGTTCAAATTTTACAGAGATTAGAGTAAGCGCTTAAAAAAAAAGGGCAATGAGGCAAAGCTCCTTTTGGAAGGCATCTGCTTTGAGTGACCCCATTAGTAATTCTGTGTCTTCCATTTTGGGTGATTTAAGCTGATCCAGTCAATTTTATCTTGAGACAGACTAGAACTGCTCAAGCAGTCAATTAGTATTTCTCAGCTGTCGGTCTTTACTGATAGGCCGGGGGGCAATACAGATGGACTTCCTATTGTCCCTGAATCTTCTCCTCCTCAGCTCTCTGACAGCCTCTGATCTATTATTTTTATGTCTACATGATAGCACTGATGTGTTCAGAAATTATAAAGTGGCTGTTCAAAAATACAAATCCTTTAAAAGTCTGTTTATTTTAACCAAGCTCAGAATTACCTTCACCTCAAGAATTTTCTGTATGCATTTTCAAATATACAAAACTCAGTTTCAGAAAGAGCTGAGCTATCAGAGCTATATGTCTTTCAAATTTAATTTTATGTTAACAAAGACATTCACTTGAGACTTTGCAATATATTGACAAAAAAAGAAATCTCTTCTAAAATTCTTCATAATGCCTTGCTAGTCCTTTCTTGCTGCTCAGAAAATAAAATAATAGTTCATAGATCATTGGCAGAGGAGAGAATTGCATCCAAAGAGCTTTACAGGTAGAGAACTAGGTCTGCATACACAATGTAAACAAAAGCCTTGACTTCTTCAAGTCTATGTCTATGCTCCAACGATCAGGAAGTGGCTAAGGAATCATGCATGGGGTTAGTATATACTGATAAACCATCAGAAACACTCTGTTGGCTTCTGTGAAGGGTTTGATAGCTCCTGAATAATAATGATTCCGGTTATCTAATGCTGGAATTAGTAATATTCTGCTGTAGGGAACTGATAGAGATATTTCCCTCTTTGTGAGATGAGAAGAGTGTCAATAATGATGTTCAAAGAAAGCAAAGGCATCTTCTACATTTCCCTGACTGAGAAAACACACAGAAGGAAGGATTATTTCAACATATATTTCTTATTCAGCCATTAAATTTTTCTGTTCTATTTCTTAGCAGTACTATGGGAGGGGAGTCCTCCATTATGATATCTGTAAACTTGTATGTTACTGCATAATTCTGTTGCATATCACCATTTCGCAGCTGAAATTCAAATCCTACAGCAATCATTAATCTTTAGTTCTTCATAACCTTGAGTCTTTGGAGACACTTCTTCAGTATTGTTGCTACCAGTGACTAAAATCTCATAGAATCATAGAATCACAGAATG
>NW_010145842.1:0-1170 GCF_000699245.1 Pterocles gutturalis | reverse complement strand
GGGGGGTTTGGGGGTGACACTTACGTAGTTGTCCCGCGCCGACCACGTTGGGTAGAGCTGCGAGTGCAGCTGCCGCTCCTTGCGCGCCAGCTCGTAGTATTTGGCTTGCTCCTCGCGGGACAGCGAGTGCCACTGCGGGGAGAGAGCGTGGTGTCACCCCAAAAATGCGCTGCAAACCCCAAACCCATCGTGTGAACCCCAAAGCCACAGTGCAAACCCCAAAGTCGAGCTGCAAACCCCAAATTCACGCTGCAAACACCAAAGTCGAGCTGCAAACCCCAAATTCACGCTGCAAACCCCAAAGTCTAGCTGTAAACCCCAAAGTCACTCTGCAAACCCCAGAAGTTCTGCTGCAAACCCCAAATGCATGCTGCAAACCCCAAAACCTTGCTGCAAACCCCAAGTGCATGCTGCAAACCCCAAAGCCGGGCTGCAAACCCCAAAAGTTCTTCTGCAAACCCCAAAGTCACTGCAAACCCCAAAGTCACGCTGCAAACCCCAAAAGTTCTGCTGCAAACCCCAAATGCATGCTGCAAACCCCAAAACCTTGCTGCAAACCCCAAAGTCAGGCTGCAAACCCCAAAACTGTCCTGCAAACCCCGAAGTCACTCTGCAAACCCCAAAACCGTGCTGGTGGTGGCCCCAAGGACCTGCTGGTGGCCCCAGGGATGTGCTGGTGGCCCCGAGGACCCACTGGTGGCCCTGAGAACATGCTGGTGGCCCCAGGGACACACTTGGTGGCCCCAAGGACCTGCTGGGAGCCTGGAGGACCTGCTGGTGGCCCTGATAACCCTCTGCTGGCCCCATGGACACATTGGTGGCCCCAAGGACTCGCTGGTGGCCCTGAGGACCCACTGGTGGCCCTGAGAACACGCTGGTGGCTCCAGGGACACATTGGTGGCCCCAAGGACCTGCTTGTAGCCCCAAGGATGTGCTGGTGGCCCTGAGGACCCTCTGCTGGCCCCAAAGACACACTGGTGGCCCCAAGGACACGTTGGTGGCCCCATGGAGCTGCTGCTGGCCCTGAGGACCCTCTGCTGGCCCCAAGGACACGCTGGTGGCCCCAAGGACACGTTGGTGGCCCCATGGACCTGCTGCTGGCCCTGAGGACATTCTGGTGGACCCAAGGACCCACCACCCTTGCCCTTGCTGGCTCCCATCCCACCCCCC
>NW_010145841.1:0-1531 GCF_000699245.1 Pterocles gutturalis | reverse complement strand
GAGCCCTGCCTCTGCTGAGATGCTCAGCAGGGAGACAGCGGCTGCAGGGGCATGTTGTCGCAGAAGCAGCTGGGTACCCACCTGCCCAGCTCGCCTGGTTTGTGCCAGTGCCCGCAGGATCCCCTTTCCATTTACTGGCCGACCCTCCTGGCTGGGCGGTGCTGCTATTCCAAGCCTCCCTGCCTCCAAAAGGAGTCAGGGCTCTGCTGGGGGCAGTCACAAGGGCAGTTTGGCCAAACCCATCCCAACTTTACCCTTACTTTTGAAAGTAAACTTGGCAAACACCTGAGCATCCCGGGAAGGAATCCTCCACACATAACAGTCTTTTCCTGCAGGAGGGTATGGGTGCTACAGTTCCAGGTTCCCAACACTGCAGGTGTCTCTGGTTGCTTGCCGGATGCTGGAGGGTCCAGCCCCAGCCTCCTGTGCCCCCCACTTCAGCACCTGTGACCGTGGCCCCAGCAGCCATCACACACCTTTGCAGGGATGCCAGGCATCCCCCCAGCCCTCACACCTCTCTGCTGAGCTGCTCCCCAGAGTTGTGCCCCCTGCCTTCAATTAGCAGGGCTCCAGCAGATGCAGCGCTGCTTCTCCATATCCATCACCTAGCCGTAGCCGTCACCTAGCTGTATCCATCACAGCTGCCTGCCGACGCACCTTCTGCTGCATCAGCAGTCCTCTCCGCGCGGCTCCCGCAGCGCTGGCTGCCAGCTCTGCCCTGCCTGCTCTGCCCGTACTTTTCCTGTCTCTGCTGCCAGCTCTGCAGCCCTAGCTCCCCAGGTCACAGGCACTGCTGGCATCCTTTCGGGGTGCCCTGGGATGTCCCTGTGCCCTGCGAAGCCTCCTGCTTTCCCTCTTCCCCCCTGCTCGATGTGCCTGGGCAGTGGGAAGAGGACTGAGCTACAAAGGGGGTTAGAGCGGAGTCTCCCCAAGCGCCCTGGGGCTGCCAGGCCGTGGCACCCCGGACATGCAGGCAGGGCCCTAAGCAGCATCCCTGTGGGTGAGCTGCTCTCATAGCTAAAAAATTAGCAATCCTGTTTGGGGAAGCCGTGCCATCGTGCTGTACCCAGCAAGGGAGGTACAGCCTTGCCTGGCCCAAAGGGTGAGCTTTGCTGGGACACAAACCTTGTGCTAGCAAGCCTGGAGAAACGGTCAGTGCAGGAACACCGCAGGCGCGGCAGCCCCTCCTCCCGCTTCTCGCCATGGCTGTCTCGGGATGTGTCACCACCAGGAAACTGCTGCTGTGCACAGGGGTCTGGCTGTCTAATGGACCTGAGCAGAGGTGAAGCTCTGTCTTCGCACACCGCGTCCATTAGGAGTGCCCCCACCTTTGGGTTGCGGTCAGCTGAAGGCGAGGGCTAATGGGACTGGACGGCGAGAAAAAAGGCTGTGGAGAGCTGAACTTATGTGCAGCCCATTATCCTGCAACGAGAAAAACAACTCGCAGTGAGAAAAACAACTTTTCAAAGCGGCCCTTCAGCACCAGCCAAATTCCCCACGCAGCCTTATTCATCGGAGCCCTTGCCTGCCC
>NW_010145840.1:81787-108095 GCF_000699245.1 Pterocles gutturalis | reverse complement strand
TTCTGTGATTCTGTGATTCTGTGAAATCACTGACACCAGCATGATTTTGACCAGGGCCAGCTCTTGCAGAGAAAATCCCTGCATGCCCAGGGGCCTCTCCCAACAGGCAGAATGGGTGAAGCCACTCCGCTTCATGGCTGTAAGATAGTTTAGCTCTCTGGACATGAGCCATGCTGTGCTGATTGGCCTCAGGGTAAGAGAACAGTTATTAGTCTATTTATTAGTATAGACATTGCAATGGAATATTCTTCAAAGTGATTTAATTTCCTTTTAGAAGGCTCCTCTTTTCTCCCACAATTTCTTCTGCCAAGTGAAGCTAACTGCTAGCTCATGTGTTGCTCCTAAATATGATTAAATAAGATTAACAAAAGAATATTTGTCTCAGCTCCCAGAAGAGGAAAGCTGCCTTCCTCAGACATAAACAGAGAGCTCACGCTTCCCGGGTCAGACCAAAATGTGACAGTGGTGGGAGAGTTCCCGCTGATCATCTCCAGTTGTGGAAAATCAGGCACCGCAGAGGAATTTCCTAGATGTAAGAGCATGCCTGCTGAAAATGTCAGCGTAGGAGACAGGAAAAGGTGCACAGCCGAAGTGCACGTGTAACGTCAGCCACTGAAACCCACAACTCTATCTAATGCAGATTTTTCAGAGACACACCTTAAGGTGGGGACGGCAGCACGTCTGTCAACCTGCGAGCTCACAGGGCAAAGCAGGGCTGTGTCCTTAGGTGTCAGGGACCATGGAGCAATGATTGCCCAGCTCTGCAGCCACAGCTGCAATTGACAGCCCAGAACCCATGCACACTATGGGAAGCCCTCCATCTCTCTCTCCCCTACTCTACAGCCATCCTTGGAAACATGGCAAAGAAACTGGGAACGTCAACTTGGGTAGAAAATACACCATATAACAGCATCCAGTTGCATTGCTCTGAGTGTGCTTCCTTAACGCTCATTTAATCCAGGAAGAAACCAAAGGATTTTCCAAATAATTGAGGGGAAAATACACACTGCAGGAGAAAGCCACTGTCACCATAGGGTTTACTGGAGGATGCTGTCATCTCAAGTCACACCTCCGTTGTGGTCTCACTTTGTTTTGAGCGAATCTTACCAAGGCGGTAGAAAGTAGGCTGATCTCTAAAGGTGGCAGCTGAAAGCATCAAACCCCAGGCTCCCAGCAGTGCAGATACCTTCTGTTACCCAAATTTTATTCCTCTTTCATTAGGATTGATAGCACAGATCGTTTCTTGTATTAATATGCATAATTCTGTTGGCCTCAGAGGAGCTGTGGCAGGGATATTCAACATGAGGATCTATCTGGCCCTTTGCCATTAATAACAAAGCACCATTTCTCTGTATTGGAACAAGATAGTGATTGTGCCTCTTTTCCATCTTTGTGAAACACTTTAAACAGAGGGAAAAATTAGTAAGTATTTTACTGTATGATTTTTGTATAGCAGAGAGGCTGGATATTTCATTCTGGATTTTCTCTTGCCTTGTCAAATAACAGGGTGTATACACTCACTACAAAACAGCAATTTTGAAAATTAATTCCACCACATTAGCAGGATAGTGTTTCACCAGCTCTTTTATACTGGCCTGCCTTTTCTCAGCACAAAGCCTTCACACATTGGCTATTTGTGTTCTAAGAAGAACACGGGTCTCTTTCCTCTGTACCACCCTATTAGAATCATAACAGATCAGATTTTGCTGTATCTGAAAATGTCAGTGCATGTGAGTGGCTAATGCCACAGAAAGTGCCTCCACGTTCTGCACTGGGACCTGGAAGACTGAAAGGCAGATTACCTTTGAGTGGCATTTGTTGTAACTCTTATTCCCACCGTAAGAGTTTCTAGGTTGATCTCCTATTTCCACTAAACTATTTATAGTTTTTGCCTTTTTCAGGTGATATTTTTTCATTGACACCAAGATTTATTAAGTTCAAGGTTTAAATATACAGCATACTTCAAACCTCAGACTGCTCTGAGACACTATATTTTCAACAACTGCAGCGACAGCAACTAAAATCCAAGTGTGTCAATTCAAGGGGGCTGCCGATGTACAACTAGTTAACGGTCAGTCGACATTATCACTGTTAGTACAGTATTTTAGTGCCATTTTACATGGTGCTCTGTATCTCAGACTCTATAAGTTAAGGGCCAGGGAAGCAATGTTTACCTGTCTGGGTTTAATGCATTGGCTGTGAAGGTTTATTGACAGTTGAAAACCACAATGTGGGCAACAAAAATGATGTGCTATGCATGGTGCCCAAACCAGGAATAGTTAGTTCCTGTTCAGATGAGCTGACAAGTAACAGATCACCTGGAGAGAGACTCTTGATGATTGGAGAAAGCCCCAAAAGGGCACAAAGCTGTGAAAAGTAAGGAGTCTTCCCCCAGTTTTTGGGTGGAAAAAGAGGTAATAAAGGGACCCTGGCTGCAGCAGACACACAGAGAAAGTCCAACACACCACATACAGCCAGTGTATCCTGAAAGCTGCGAAGGTGTGAGGAGTCAGGGGGATGATGGTGTAGGCAGGTATGCCTCCTCTGTAGTCACTGCAGCTTATGTGGACAAAGCCAAAATATCTT
Organism: Pterocles gutturalis; assembly: GCF_000699245.1. Lineage (NCBI taxonomy): Eukaryota > Metazoa > Chordata > Aves > Pterocliformes > Pteroclidae > Pterocles > Pterocles gutturalis. Next base: position 105,509 of record NW_010145840.1, on the reverse strand, counting down.
TAGCTAGCACTGGTACCACTGCTACTTTTGCTCTAGCAGCACAAGGTACTGTACAGACAGATAATTCCCACTGAGAAGCTGGAGAAGCTCCAGGCAGAGTTTACTGAAGCATACACACCACGAGCGGTACCCAGGCTGTCTGAAGGAAAGCTGACCTGGGTAAATCGCTGCAGAGAGCAACTGCTGTAGAAAAGATGCTGCACAAATGAGCTGGATGTCATGCTGTGGTAAGAGGAGCAATGTTAATAGGTGAGTATTGAAAGGCTGTATTTGATGGCTTAAACTATGACTTGGTATTTCTGGGGTTTAGTGCCTTGGGTGAAATGACACATTTTCCAGACACTCTTGGGTACGCTTTTTCATTTATTTGAGTAAGAAAGACAAAAAGAATAACACTGAAGAAATGCAATGAACAGTATACATCAGCCAAAATAATGCTTTAATTGGTCTGAAATTTGGAATACTGAAAGCAAAGCAGTGCTGTGAAAGTTCTTCTGAAAGATTGCAATGGAAACAAATTATATTTTATGCCTCTGATACATTTTTAATACGATTCTGACACTTTGGAGTACTTCTGTACTCCAAATTCAATGAGACTGAGCAAGAAAGGTAGTGTCAGCAAACTGGGGCTGTTTCTAAGTCTCCATACCTGCTCTCTCCCCCACCGTCTCGCTTTCCCCTGAAGTTGCTATGTTCCTCCTGAAACTTTCCCAGGAGTTTCCCACTGGGCTCAGTCACAGAAAACAATCCAAATTTCCCCATGAAGGTGCCGTGCTGAGGGCAGCCTTCTCACCTCCCTCCCAGAGTTGCCCAGCAATTTCTTTCCAGCAGTGAGACCGCAATGAAATGCTCTGCTAGCGCCGAGGTAGCTACTGCACTAGCGCTGTGCAGCAAAGTGGGTCTCGTTCCACCTGTGGGCTTTTCCCTCTGCTTTGGAAAGCAAGAGGAGTGTTTAGAAATATGCTGCTGATTACCATATTTGTGTTCTGTAATTCTTCACATGTCCAACTCCACCAGGAGCTTAACTGCAGCCAGTGGGATCTTGCAGTCATTAACATTTACAAGGCAGGAGTTCACAGTCGTTGAACTAACAACCTACCTCTAAGAAACTGATTTTTCTCCCCTCTAAGTATTGACACGTGCTCCACAGACTGTGATGCTTATTCACAGTGACAGTGTGTTTGGTAGGATTTCATGTTTTCACAGGATTTGTCTTGTGCAGACAGTTTCTAATTTACCTCTGCACTTGTTTTAATTCAGTCGGCTGATGGAGTGCAGCTGATCTCATAGCACATATGGCTGTTCAGGTTTGAAAAAAACCCTGAATATTTGATGGGTTTATCCTTAATGCTTTCTGCTAAAGAATTAGCAGGCCTGCTAATGAGCCAAGGGATCCCAAGTGGGTAAGGGGAAAAATACAGAATTAGATTCTGTTTTCATTCAGATTTTACCCTGCTCAAATAAGAAGTATTGTGCTTTACATACTCTGATTAGTTTCACAGGGTAGAGAGATTCAAGTAAATCACTCACCAAAGCCATCACGCTTAAAATGTCTTGTCTTCACAAGTGGATGTCCTGTGGCCATGGGGAGTCACAACCTATTTGCAAGGGCACCTGTGGGTGCTCACCCCTGGGCAAGAGGCTCATGGCACCAAACAGAGTTGTCCTTCACTGGGAGGGATATTCACAGCTAAAGTCTCAGTCCTTTCTGTTTTTTGTCTCTTCCCTGAAATAAACTTATCTGTCCTCCACCCCACACCCTACCCTGCCTCCCCACTGCCCCACAGCATCCCAAAGGAGGTGGCTTCTTCTGTGTTAACCAGCTGTGCTTGGTTTTCCTCCAGCTCTTTCTCTGCATTCCTGTTGCTACATCAGCTTCCCACTGTTTCCCATCCCCAAACACTGTTTGCAGGCCAAACACTCAAACTACATCCATCTCTCCCCAGTTCAACGACACCTCTCATATCAACACACACACACCAAAGGGGATTCACAAGGAACATTTTCAATAATTAAAAGCTCAGCTTGCCTGTAGGTTTCCTTTCAACAAAGCCACTGCAACTCTAGGGAATTGCAGCTAAGACTGTAAGAATAGCCAGATCAATCTCCAACCACTTATCTTACAAAGCTAAGAACCACCTGCACCCGACACACTCCCTCTCTCCTTGAATCCATAGCAAATATACTCAGAGTGCATCCGATATTGGTTGCAACAACTAACTTAGCAGAGAGGCAGGACTCTTGCTGCTCCCATTTTTCACATACACTACAGCAAAATAAATGTTTACTCCAAACTCTGCCAGTCATAACAAAATACACAGTCCCACACGCTAATAAAACCAAATAGAAATCAGCCAAAATTACTAATCTTGCTTATCAAGCCTGTGTTTCAGTGAGGAAGGGCATAGGTTGGCCTTGGCAGTGTCTCAGGAGCTCAGGTAGCAACTACTCCAGGCACAGCGGAATAAAGGTTATTTGTGTAGCCTTAACTCTTATTTTTTGCTTCAAAGTTTTCTAACACGTCCTCCACCAACAATGCGAAAGCTTACAAGGCATTGCCTTTTACAGCTACTGTCAAGTAATGAGGCTTTTCTCTCTTGATATGACATTACATCTGTAACTTGGTCTTACTGGAGCTATTTACATTGAAGGCTCTCTTAGAAGTCTCTCTATACTCGACATGCATGCCTGCAGCTGGACAGAGAAGTCACTACACTTTGAAGAAGTTGCTATAAATTAGTGCATGGGGTTAGATGAGGTTCAGGATTCCTGCAGTGATTATAAACTCAGCAGGAGTCCTTACAACAGCTCCGATCTCGACAGGGTTACTGTCTTGTTAATCAACCTCCTTCAGGACTGGAAGCGGTTCTGCGTCTCAGCTCCTGGGAGCTTTCTTTGGAAGCTGCAATTTTGTGCAGAATGATCTGTCACTTTACAAAGTCTACAGAGCTCCGGATACATTTGGTAAAACAACATCAAAAAAGGCTAGACTTAAGCCGTGGCACCCTGCGTCGCACCAGACAGCACAAAGACTTGTGCAAATTCTTGTCACGGTTAGCGCAAAATAAGATTTGGTGATTTGAAAGCTATGCCTCAACTGATTCTGCAGCCCCAGGTCCAGATGTTGGCTCTGGCCATGTCCTGAAACCAGAGGGTGACAAGATCTGTGCACAAACCAGCTCTTGCCTGCTCTCACCTGCTGGGGGAAGGAAACAGAGGAAAGCAGATGGAACAGACTTGGGGCACATGTTCTACTGCCCTTGGTCTTCACTGGGGAAACACAGACATGTCGTGGAAGTACCTGTCCCTTGGAAGAGCCACAGCCTGATGTGTGCAGGGAACACACTGTCTAGAAAAAGAGGATGTTTTCTGTTTTGTGTTGTGCAAGAGACAGCTAAAATAGGGTGCAATGTTCCTTAAAAAGATAAATTTTAAGCATCTTCTTCCTCTTTCTGATGCTCCGTAGAGTGACCTTTCCTATAATAAACACATTTCGGTGCACCAGCAAAGAGCTATATTTTCTGAGGTGAACACAAGGATTGCAGCCCCTGTGGCTTTTAATTCTTCTGCCTCTTGGCACCCATACAAGAACTGCATATATTCTGTCCGAAAAGGAACTAAACTTTGGCTTTACTACGTGAATAGCATCTCCAACAAAAACATGGAAATGGCATTCCTTATAAATAATCTGTTTCAGAAAACCAGAAAAAATGTGTTAAAACCGAATGGATCTGTTCAGCACAAAAAGAAGGCACAGAGAGGGCTGGAAAAGTCTGGATGCCAGTAATTTACAAAGTGAGTAGCAATGGCACATTATTACTGTTGTTGCTTTCACTAATTATTAGTAACAGCAACTACTGCTGATAGGGATTTGTATTGCAAGAGTACCTGTACACTGCTTTTGTACTACACTGCAGCTCCCCGACACAAAGTTTACTTTTCAGGACCAAAGGGAGCAGATGGATACATCCAGCCTGACTGGGCACTACAAGGGACAAGTGGAAAAATAACGTTCAAGCATGAGAAGAAGAACTGGGAAAGTGTTCAAGGCTGTTCCCAGATCTGATGGGAAGCATGGGAGAAAGTAATTGATATAAAACTTGGCAACAGGGTGACAGAGGCTGGCATTACCAGGTAAGCTAAAGCAGGAGCTAGTATGTCAGCTGGTAGACTTAAGGCTTTAAAATCAGAGACAAATATCCCTACTCGATATGATAGAGAAGATGACAGTGGTGATATGCAAAGACAAATGTCTTTGGTGAAGATGTCAAGCTAGGAAAATGATCTGCGCAGCAGCATGACTGGAGGTGGGTAACATTGCATTTGTCAAAACCAAGGAAAAGATGTTGCAGCAATCAAGGTGTGTAATGAGAATTTGGACCTGAGACTTACAACTCAGTGAATAAACACTTCAGCTAGAAATGCGATAGAGTAACAGTCTGCAAGATTTACGTCTAGTCTTAGACACAGAGATGCAGGGGATGTTCAGAATAGAAAGTGAAACCTAGTTGCAGACCTGGAGGATGGACAGATTGGACATGTTACCCATGATGATTGGGTATTCATGCGAGGACAAGAGCTAGGGGATGAAAACAGTGTGTTCTCTATTTTAGCCATGCTAAGCCTCAGCAGATAGTGAAACACTCATGTGAAGTGTTGCTTTTGAGCCGTGGGTTGTTTTACTCAGTTTTTAAGCAAAGTGAAAGAGTTTGTGAATAAATCCTCAAGAACAAGGATGTCCTGAATACTTCATCATGAAGCTTTGCAAAAATACTTCTCGAGGAACATTCCCAAGGAAAAAAAAAAAAAGAGACAGCAGCAGCTGCATTCATGGGTTTGGAGGGGCACCTTACTATCCCCAGTCATACAGTGCATTTTTCTTAGCTGGCGTCTCTTACATATCCATGCTCCTCTGCATAGGAGGAACCACATCTCTTCTACATTTTTGGGCTAATTGCACAAGCCAAATTGCACAACCTAAGCAGGAAGACTGGCTTCTTTGACTGTTCATTTTAAAAGCCTTGCATAAAAAAGGGGAGAATGAGCCTCTCACTACATCATATACTTAGTGCATTGTGAAAAATGTAAAAAGCTCTCATGAAGTATACTATCTGCTACTAATTTGTAACAAAACAGCAGGGAATGAGTCTAAGGCTTGTTGAATATGCGGTTCAGTCCTACAAAAGCCTACTTTGTAAACGTTAGCTGAGTAAAAGCTCTGCCAGTGAAGTCATAAGCAATCCATCATCATCACCCTTCGATAAACTCTTCATCCAGTTTAAGAATTAAAAGCTGTATTTAACATATTCAGGGAGAATGAAGAAATGCCTTTAGAAACAACAGGCTTAATGCACTACTAATCCCTAAACCAAATATTTATAGCCCTCCAGTTTATAAACAATCTGAAATATTAGGGTAGTGGGTATCCAAGAGGTGGAAGCACACACAGTAATAGGGAGGTTTTACCATTCCATCTACCTTGTCTGGTGTTTCGCTCACTGTTACATCAGATTTATAAGTTAGAACACATGGAAATGTTTCATTGTTTATAAATTTGTCTGCCTCAGAAAATAATCAATATCAAAGCTGATTCAAGCCAAGATTTGTCTGGATGTGTATTAGTTTGCTCTATGAAAATGAACTAGAAATTACTAAGATAAAAGGAAAAATAATGAAATACGGAAATAACTATGGATTTTGCACATTGTCATTATATAATGGACATAATGGACATAATGACATTACATAATGGATTCTAATTAAATCCAGGTGGAAAATGACCTTCCTAGACCTCCCTTCAAAATTAAGATTTTTGACAGTCATGACTAATGGAAACATGCACTTTGCATGGTTTGTAAACCTGAAACATCATTGTACATTTCAGTTTATAATTTATCCCATTATCTGCTTCTGCATGCATGAAGGTCAGCCGTACTGGCACAAAGTAACAGTGAAATCCAGAGGCTCTAGAAGGTTGTTTTCACAGATTTTTCAATTATTTTTCATGAGGAAATAATTTTGCCTACTTTTTCCTTAGAAAGATGACAACCTAAAAGAGTAATATTTTTAACAGCAGTGAACTGCAATATTCTTGTTCTTTCGCCTTTTAAGAGTAAACAAAATGGCATCAGAAGAGAATTTTTTTAAAACATTCCTACCCGCAATATTTCTTCAATGCAGCTGTTATCTCCTGTTCCACTGTCCTGTAAACAAAATGAGAAAATTGTTTGTTTGTGTTTTAAAAAGAAATAACAAATAGCAGGTTTGGGGACATGGTTGTCACACGAAATATACTCCAGCCTCTGTTACAGTTTTGAAATGGGGCCAAGTCTTTTCCAGCATCTGAAAAATTACAGTGCTTAAAATTCTCAAATTATTCCCCATCAGCACCATAGGAAGATGTAATATTTGCAGTGTTTACATAGGACTGCAACGTATTTGTAAAAATCCACAGGATTTTGTTTACACCACTTTTTGTGTGTGGTTGCTGCTGTTTTGGATATACTGCATATATGAGTAAGCATAAGCAGAACACTTATTGCATGTACAATAGATCCAATATGTGCATTTATTTATATTAAATAAATAATGTCTCTCTGCATCCTTTGTGCAGGCAAGACTCTGCAGTGACACTGCCTATGTGAAGCCTGACGATGTAGAGGGTAGAGGCAGATGGGATGCTGAGGGGAGAGCTGCAGAGGTGGCAACACAGGCGGCAACACTGGGTGCGGGCTAGGCAGCACAGCAGTCCTGAGAAGGCTATGATTTTCTAAAAGCTCACTCCCAAACCCACCTGTACATTGTGGGACTGAGGGCGCACAGGAATTCAGCTCCCCTGTACGGTATGGCTTCCTCCAGAGCCATTCTGGAGAGGGGAAATCAGAGATTTGGCAGCGCAGCTATCTCCTACAGGAACCATCCAGCTGGTACCTCACCTCCATGCTCAGCTTGGCTGTCCATTAGGACCCGAACTTCTGCCAGCAAAGATGAGGCAGTGCGAGACACCAGACAGCCATACTTATGGTTCCCCTCCTTCCTGCCTGCTCCCTGCCCACAGCTCCCTTGTGCTGCCCAGCACAGCTGGGAGGAGAGGGCACGCCATGGATGGAGGTACGGATGCTGAGGGGCTGCTCATCTCCTGCAGCTCTCCACAAGATCCAAGTGGCTGCTGCATCAAGCAAATTTTCTGGGAGTTTACCTCACCACACTAACTTCCCTAACAATTCCCCAAAGGAAGGTTTTCTTCCTTTTGCAGAACAGAACTAACTCAGGAGGCAGGAGACTGGGTCTTGAGATCTTCCCATGTGGGAAGGGGGGATGGAAACAAAGCCAATACGATTAATTACTGTTCCCAAAGAGCTAGTAGGGAGGTGAGCTTGGTCTTTGCCTCTTGTTTTCAAAAACTACCTGGAAGCTCTGGATTTTTCAGGTGCCCACCTGGAGAAATATCAGAGCAATTTGTTTTTCCAAAGTGTTGAGCTCTCGTCACCTGGAAATCAGGCTTCTCTACCACGTCTGCATTTGAGCAACCAAAAAATCACAACGCACTTTCAAAAAATGGATACCTTTCTGCCTACTGGACCACTAGCCAGTTTGCACAAGTCCTGCTCCCTGACATTGCCACCGCTGCTCCCCAGCCTCAGCTGAGTCACCGAGGAGGTCTGGAGCCACAACTGCTCACAGCCCAACAGCTGTAACCAAGGTCAGAAGTACAGAAGCCACACAGATCCAAGGGAACAATTTATGTTTCATAATTTTTTGTGGCTGTTATTTCGTGCCAATTCATAGAAAGTCATAAGTGGTTTATTGTCAGCACTCTGCTAAATCTTTTCTGAATATGGCACTTGATTGTTAAACAAATGAATTGCATTAACTCTTCTTGGTGCAACACAGTTGGTCAGCTTTACAGTCCCTAGGAGCTACACCACTGATTTCAAAGGGAAAGAAACTAAGCATGCTATAAAGTCAGCCTTTGCAGAATTACTCATATCAGATGTAGTGATGCTGAAGAGAAGCTGCAGCCTGGGGCAGATAGCCATGCCCTGATCTCAGCTTTGTCCCCAAGGAACTGCACAATGCTGTGTGCGACCTTCCTACTGCTGGAGCAGGAGTGCAGCTGCTACAGTTGCTAACAAGACAGACAGAAACACCACAACAATCTCTGGATGTTTAAGAACTTTAAAATTCATATTAGCTAATTTTTATTTCTCTCTTCTCTGTGGGGTTTCCTCATTTTTCTCCCTTTCCTTTCCCAAACCCTGGTCTATGTCTTGTTTTCCTGTTGACAACAGTGGAAAGTGTAAAGCCGTCATCATGAACACCTTGTTTACAGAGCAACGACCTCAAGTTTGAGCCCGACCTCGTTTGCTCTTCTAGTCCATTGCCATCTTAGAGAAGGAGGGATGAGACGATATCTTATGCTGTATACAATAAATTGAACACACAGTAAAATGATGCTCTTTATTTTTGTGTGAAGGCAAAACTACTGAAGGTAGTGGCAATAGGCTTTTTCAGAGTAGGTATAGAAACAAGCTTTTGTTTCAAAATTAAATAACCCTCCTAGAAGTGTAATGAAATAGGTCTGCAAATAGTTATCAGCAAGAAATTACACTTTCCATTACCACAGAACTAAAACTTCAGCTATTCTCCCTAGCACATCACATCTCTGGGCAGGGGCAAAAAAATCTTTTCACATCTCTCTCAAATATAATTACAGCGCCTTTCAAAAGGAAAAATAAAAAAGCATGAAACAAAAAACGAAAGACAAGATATGCAAAACTAAAAACAGTATTTGGAAAATACCCTCAATTTTTATATTATCCTCTTTGTTCTTCATCTTTTGAATGCCAAATATAAATTTCTTAATTTATTTTTGCTTTGAATACTTGTAAGTATCTCACATTTCTGTTAACATCAAACTTTCTAGAATAAGGGTGGAGAAGTTAAGAGACCATTGGAGTTGCTCTGCACACAGTAAGTAACTCCAATTTCATATGGCCTGGGACCATATTTTTTTTCTTCTTGGTATTATATAAGACAATGCAGAGGGTTATTGTGGGACCTAAAGTATGTCTGAAAAGTGTCTGTTGATGTTGGTATGGAAAAGACTCCCCATTCTCACTTTAATAGCTTTTCTTCTCTGGTAGGTCTCTACTCATGCTACAGAGGAACCCTCACTGCCCATAAATCTGGCAACCTGAATTTAACTTCATGGCTGTATTTTAATTAAAAAAAAAAAAAAAGCTGGTATTTGTTTCTTGAAATCTGAATTAAAAGAAGAGAATGCATTGCCTCCAGGTAACAAATAGCACAGAGCACTCTATGTGCTATTTGCATCAGTGGACTTGCCTGATCCAAACACTATTGCATCAGTGCTGGCTGTGTGATGCAGTGTCTGCATAAGGTTGATGTCAGACGAGCTGGCAATCTGTGCAAAGCAGTCCCTCCACCCTCTCAATAGCCTGCATGCCACAGTACACTTATGCAATAAACGTTTTGATTACTTAAAAAAAAAATTAAAACAAAATAAAGGTTTTGAGGCTGTTGTTCCCACCTAAGCTGAGGAGCTGCCACCCTGTGTTTATCCTGACATTGATGAACTCAGCTCATTTGCCTCCCTATGCATTTCGCTATCTGTCACAACAAACTCGCCTCACTGAAAGTCCAATGAACCACCAGTGAAATACTGGCAAGTCTCAGGGAGCTGTTGGGGGGAGTGGGCTCCAGCCTCTTCTCTCTCCAATACTATGCCCGTTACCTTCGTTCCTCAGTCAGCGCAGCCTGAAGAATGCCACAGATTTGCACAAACGTGCGGCTGGCGTACAGTCTGGCAGGAGGATGCGAGGAGCTGCCGCCGAGGATAACGACAGTGGCTGATGAAGAAATAGCCAGGAGCATCACGCTGCTGATAACATGAGCAGCTAATTACCATGCAAAGCACAGAGAACTGTAAGAAATAAGGCTGACTAAAGGCTACATCGAATTCTTGAGAAACAGGATGTAATTTCAAAAAAAAGCTACATCTGTACAAATTTTATTTCAGAGCATTACTATTTTTTCTTCCCTTACTAACAGCATTCACTGGAGACATATAAAGAAGCCCCTCTGAAAGGAATTGCCTATCTGTGATACTTCTCCCTCCATTCAAATCTTTGCATTAAGGAAAGAAAGAAAAACCTGCTGCAAGAATCTATTTCCATTTTAGCCTAAGAGACTTTTACAGTGGGAGCTTTTGGTGCTGTTACTATTTGGACTGTGTGAAGTGTGCAGAGCGTTCTTACAAAGTCTCCAGAAGCTATTGGAATTTGTCTCCAGTATAATTTAGGCACGATTAAGATCTCCAGCAGGCCAACGTATGTACTCAGCCTCTTCCTCTCGGTGGGAGCCAGGCTGGCTGCACTGGCACTTGAACGCTGGTCATCTGCAACCAGCAGCATGGCAGCGGCCACCACACACCCACCCTTCAGGTGGCACCTCTGCCTCCCTGGCAGCTCTCACCCCTGCGCTGCACAGGCACAGCACGGGACTGCCGAAAATGGGGCTGCAGGCTTTCCCCAGGGGCCTTAAAGTGAAGCTTCAGGCACTCAATAACCTAAATCCATGATTTAAAAAAATAGAAAAAAGCCCGCGTTGATGGACCTTGATCTGAAAGCATATTAGAAATGCTTCTCTGCCAGGCAAGACCATGAAAGTATGGAGATGCACATACACACGTGCACATATGTATACATAATGTTTCTGTACAACCCATTTGCTAGAAAGGAACATCCAGTATGAAGAAGACAACTAAAATCCTTATCTTTTTAATTATTCACACATGCCTCTCCCTGTTGGGTTGTGGAGAACCACTGCCCTTGACAAAGTTTCCCTTCAATCATTTCTCTGAAGAGATCTTAACACCTTCAAGTCAAGTCATGAGATAAAATGCTGAAACTTAACATGGAGATGTGCCTGAGACCAGAGAGGTGACTTCTGGGGTTTCTGGGGAAATATAGCTAGGCTGTGTAAAGGTATTTTTGGGGAGAGGTCATTTGCAGATGCCCAGAAAGGGGTTTTAGACATTCAGGGCTTAAATTGCTTTTGATTTCCTTACATGTGCTACATCCTGCAAAAGGCCCTTTATGGGATAGATGAGCTGAATGCACACTGCTTTGGAGAGAAAAGGCAGGACTTTGGACCTCAGGAAAGGTGGGCTGGTTAAAAGATTAGACCTCAAGCTGGTTAAAAACTCACTTTTTTGTCCCTCAAGGGGTTTTAGACATTCAGGGCTTAAATTGCTTTTGATTTCCTTACATGTGCTACATCCTGCAAAAGGCCCTTTATGGGATAGATGAGCTGAATGCACACTGCTTTGGAGAGAAAAGGCAGGACTTTGGACCTCAGGAAAGGTGGGCTGGTTAAAAGATTAGACCTCAAGCTGGTTAAAAACTCACTTTTTTGTCCCTCATGAAATGTTGCTCACTTTTTGGAACATATTTTCATTCTCAGTTAGGGGGTGGAGGGGACTGGCACCTACATATAGATTTTATCCTGATGGCTATGCTTCCACTAAAAATGCAATTGCGTGACATCATTACCTTCAAAATGAAATTTTAAGAAGTGTTCTTCAGTTCAGTTGAGAAATGAAAGTTTAATCAGATCAAAACACTTTAATAACAAATTTTAAAAAATTGTAGTTACAGAATAAGGTATGCCCTAAATCAAGATGTAATGAAAACAAAATATTGAAATGTTTCACTCTGACTCCAAATTTGGTAAATCTTTACTTTAAGAAAATATTTTATTCAAACAAGAATGATAATAGGTTTGGTCAAAAGCAACATAGACACAGACATTTTCAGTTCTGATAAACCAGAATGTCAAACGTCCCATAGGAGAAGGACTGAGTAGGAAAAACTTCTGACCAGAACAGAATCAAAAATGGTATTTCTCTTCCCCCCCCATTCTATTGAGAATGGCATTTCCAGCCTGATGGGTGACATGAGACCTACCTGCAATGTTTCCATCTACTTTAAAAGGGCTGGACTTTGGGGAGCCATGGCAGACTGTAGTCTCCCTCATTTCACCAACGGGCATTAGTGATGCTGGGCGCTTCACAGCCCGTGAACACAGAAGACTCCTTGTTGCTCTCTGAGGATGCAGGCAAGCAGGGCTGAACCGGGTAGGGTTATGCCACGGAAAGAGAAATAAAGAGATTCTGAGGAAGCTTGATTTTCTGTTGTTCCTGATATTATAAGCCTTTCTCTTTTTTGCACTTGTGTTGTTTCTTACCACTAATGTGGAGTGCAAGTGGCCTTGGTCTGTCGATAGAGTAGTTTTCTCCTGTGCTATGCACTGCGGCCAGTAGGTGCTGTTTCTCTTTTACTACAAGGAATTGCTTCTGCTTCCTTTGACATAGAGACATACAGGAGGGAGATGGGGACGAACAGCTGAATTCTTCTCTAGCTCTGTGTCAGAAAGTGTTGCACTAATTAAAGTTATTAAATCCATCTAATTTACAGTGACTGTTAATAAACTGTTACTCTTAATAAGCCCGTTCTCTTTTGAAATGGAGCCCTTATATTTATTATAGGGATTATTTCTCCCACCATGGGATCTTGTAACATTGTTCTTGGTTCAAAAGGGAAGAGGAGAAAGGTTAACAAAGATTTTACTTCAGGAAAAAAACTGAATAAAGAGCAAGTGATGAAAGTCATCTAGCTTGGCTTTAATGAAAGTATCTGACTATACTAATTGGGGTTCTCATTGCAACTGGAATATCATGATGCTTCAGTCTTGTACCAAGAACAGGAAGATATTCTGGCTAATTGAAGAAGATGAATCAAAAATATCTGCAGATAGAAACACGAAAAGATCCAACAGAACAAACTAGAAAGGAGACACTAATTGGACAAGAGTACGTTTTGCTCTCGATGAGTGACACTGGCTCAGAACAGCCTGCTCAGCAGCTCCCCACAACCAAGGTAGAACAGCAGCTTTTGGAGAGCAAAGCCTCTGAGAAGGAAGACTGCAGAGGAGTTTATATCCAGTGTACCACCAGCCTTAGGCTGTGCTGGCCCTATATGCAGAACTGAGGGGCCAGAGTGCGAGAAAGGATCCTCCTTCTGAGGTTCGGGCTGACATCTAGTTGAAGATGGATTTACTGTTGACGTGTAAGTAAAGGCATTCTCCATATTGTATTACTTCTTTTTTAAACAGCAGGGAGACGAGGTTGGAGTGTAAATCCTCCAGCGCATGCCCATGGCCTGCCCCAGAGCTTGAAGCACCTCCTGCACAAGTAGTGCCTGACCTGAACTAAGTATGGAAAACCCAGGGTCAGAAAGTGAGGTGATGCTGAAGGGCTGCCATCTGGATGGCTGCTGGGAGCTTCACTAGAGGTTAGGTACCTACAACCCAGTTTGGAGTGGATTTAGAAGTGCTGGGTCCAGGCACGTGTTGAGAGGTCATCTTAAAACTGATAAGATGGTCTGAGTCCAAGTCTCAGTGTCCACACCGCAAAGCAACCCAAAAAACAAAAAAACAAACAAACAAACAAAAAAAACAACAAGGGAATTAAAGGCCAAGAACCCTTCTGAAATCTCCTCACCCTCTCCACCCCTAAGGGCCATCGAACAATCAATGACTGGAGCTGCACCAGCAACATTTCATTTAATAAGAGATGCTTGGGAGCCTCAAATGAAACCTACTGGCAGATTGCTGGAGCAATTTTACAGGCTTTTACGTTCTATTCATAAAAATAAAAATCCAAACATGCCAGAATTATACTGTGACCCAGAACAATAAAAGGGAGCTGTAATGGAGAAGAACTGCATTGTTCTATTAATAAAATATAAAGGTTTTATTGTTATTGGTAAAGATTGATTGTATCAAAATCAATACCATGTCACGGTATATTAACGTTTTACTTCACTAATGAAAAAATAGGATTTGATGTGATTACACTCTCTTGCTACCCATTTGAAAAATATAATGGGATGGTAATAATGAAGATTGTAACTTGCAGTTTTACTCCTTGCTACATGCTTGATCCTGGAAGGTGCTGAGGAAGTGACCTCAGCTTTCAGTGAGAAGCTGAAGGTAACTGGCATTCACCAAAATGCCGTCAGCAACCCCCTGAATGGACTCGACAGCCCCTCTTCCTTCCCCGAAATTGGAAAAAGCCAGTGGAGACCTCTGGAAATGCCTTCAGCATGCTACATTTTCTGCAGTACTGTATGCATGCTCTGAATGTATTAAGTGACCGGTTGCTTGACCTAGCACTCTATTTATTGGAAAGTTTCCATTAGGGACATCAGAGTCTTTTGGTTTTGCATCAAGAAAGGCTTTTTAGTGAAGATACGTGCTTCTCCCCTCAGCCCACACAGTCCTTAAACAGCCACCCCGAGGACCCTGCCGTTGGAGCGATAGAGATCAGCTTTTCTCCCCATTAGATACCTGTCCTCCCTGCTACACAGATGCCCAATTAGTGTCAACTGGATTGTGGTATTTTTAGTGATGTGGACACTTGTCTGCTAGGACCTGGACTGAGACCAATTGATTGCATTAATATATTGTCTGTGTTTGTTTGGGGAGAATATGTATCTGTAAAGCAGCAACAGTTGGAAAAACAAGTATTATGGAACTGTTAATCTTTTTGTGACATTTTAATATGAATTTACCAGCAGCTAGTATAATATTCAATAAATTAAATGGATTATTTTGCCAAGAGATCCTTTAAAAATGTTAATTAACAATAAATCAATAAAAACTATTCAATGTGAAAATCAAATACATTCCTGTTTACATTGTTTAACTCCAAACATTTCTGGTTTGTGTGCTTGTAATTAGCAAGCTATAAAAGATGCCATAAATAGGCGCATAATGAGAGGAACTGTTTATAAATGATAATTGGTATTCATTCCCACTGAGCTAAAGGTTATGTGATTACAAACTACCGTGCAGAATGGGTTAAAACTCTTACAGATATAAGGTTTTACAGTACATAAGTCTGCAGAAATTTCTCCCACAAAAGGCCCCTGACAGAAGAAAGCCCCTGTACATGAGTGTTTGATGGAAAGAGTAATGTCTATCAGGCGTAAAGCCTATTTACATCCTTTTACAAACAGCTCAGGGGGAAAAAAATCTACTCTTTGGGCAGTGGTGGAGGGAGTAAGAAATGGAGCCTGACATAAGGAATTCAATATTGATAAAACATCATAATCTGAACAACATCTCTACTAAGTCAAAAGGAAAGATATCAACATTGAAATGCTACTAAAAATCTGGGTAACCGTCCTGTTAACAAAGCTGAGGACAGGACAAAGGAAACAAGGGCAGTTTCTGTTATGATGGGCAACAAAGACGTTGCTCTACCCAATGCCTCACTCAAAGATTAGGGCCAAAGAGTGTCTGGCTTTCACAGAGGGCTAAAAGAGGATTACAGGATCTACACAGTGCTGAAAAACGTGTATCTTAGGGAGAAATAACCTCTCATTAATCCATATTGCTGAAAAACACTTTCTCAATTTTAGAGACTGAGACCTGATCTAGACTTAACGGGTAAAAAACTCCATGACCTGCAGACCAGAGTAACATCTGGCTTTCTACTAAAGCCTTTTGCTAGTCCAAGGATGTCACCATATCAAAAATATGCTCTGACAGTGTTGCCTCCCCAGCTAAACAAATCTCATCTTTTCACTATAGCTGCTTTTGTGAAGGCAACAATCATCAAGAACCCTTGACAGAGCACATCTGAAGCATGGGCAGACCAGCGAGCATCCAGCAATCAAGTCAGCAGAGTTAAACAACCTATTTGCAAATCCAGAGATTCTTCTACTTTGTCTGGGTGCAGCTGATGCATATTTTGTTTCTTTTCTGGATTGTGGCTTAAAAATGAATTAATTTTGGCCTGAGACACTTATATTGCACTGCTTTCCTTGATTTGCACAAAATTCAATTATTTCATGGAAAAGATACACCAGGATTGGGAGTTAAAAAAAAAAATCTATTATGTGTAAGAAACAGAGCATCATATGCATTGGTTTGAGAATGACTGCTCAGTCTCATTACTAACACTGCAAAAACATATTCTGGTCATGGCAATTATGACCTGGACACCTATTTGCCCAAGAAGGATATAATTTGCTACTGGATACCCAAAGCTTTATCAATGAAGATGAACAATTGTATGCACCTGCATCTTTAAATCAATCCCTTGATGCTTCTGGTCAGCTCAGGTGGATTCTCTTAAAATCCACAGGGAAGTTGATAAATAGCACAATTCTCCAAGCCACAGTTAAAAAATCTCTGCAGAGTTTGATTGTGCTCACAGCATTCCTGAAAGTCAAAAGAAAAATCCAGGCATATTGTGGTCACTGACAGACTGACGGAAACACACTCACTGCAAAGCTACTGAAAATAGTACTCTCTAAAGGTTATGCAGAGTTAATAGGACACGTAAAATTTCACATAAAACGACAGTGCTGCAATGTCTTAGGGCTCAGACATGTAAGCTCCTTCCAGTTAAGAATGTATATGACACCATTTATATATCAAGGTATACATATATACATATATGTATGTATACATCATTTAAAAAATCCTCTGTAAAAGTTTCCTGAAAATGCTCAAACCAACCAAGTGCCAAATCTCATCAACTCTAGCCTTAATATGGCAATCAATAAATTCAACAAGTCAATAAAGTTGCAGAGTAGACAAATAACTTCCTTATTTTTCCTGTCCTCGCTTTCTCAAATCCCATCGAAAGATTTATTTTTCCATCAATTCATCACAGGCCCATATCAGTCCTCTTTGCTGGGGGACAGAAAGCCCTTTGTCCAGCTAGGCAGGAACCAGGCACTGCTCTGCTGCCTTGCAGAGGACTTACCTTCAAAAGTCAGGATACCTCCACATCTGTAAAACCATCTGCCCCAGGGAGTGGCAGGTGCCCACCACTTGTCCCCGCGTTCCTGTGGGCTCCGTGCCAGCACCCTTTCGTTTGGGCAATCACAAGACCAGAATCAGGAGAATAAATAATGTCCCAGCTTTGGGGAAGGTTGTAGGTAGCTGACAAGTAGTCATACAGTATTAGTTAACATTTTTTGATGGAAGCTACACTGGTCCCTCAGGCTTGGAAGACAAAAGGTTGGCTTAAAATTATTTTATCCTTTCTCTTTTGGCTTTCACTTTTCTCTTCTTCCCATACATTCTCAGGATATCCCCTTTTAAAGGGGATATTGCATCTGCAGGTCACAATGTTTTCTGTTTTTCTTTCTGACTGTCACTGTTAAAAGTAACAGTCACATACAGAAAGAAAGTAGGAAGAAAAATTGGCCTCATCTTTTCCAGATTTTGTGTCTTTGAAAGAGTTTGCTTGTCCTTCCAGTAAAGTAGACATTTGCCAGTTCCCGGCTGTTTGCATTGAGCTCTCCCACACAGCTAAAGGCTAGTGGAGAACCACTTGCAAAACCCAGAAATACAAAGCTGTACAAACCACGACTATTTGCCACGTTACTCAGGGGCAGTAACCACTTTTCACTGTCATGTTAACAGTTTTAATTTTAATATAGAAAATGAAAAACAAGGCGCTTAATATTGGTGCAGTGTCATGGGGGCATGACTGGTGTACGGGCTGCAGAGCTCTGGCTGGTGCCTGCAGAGAACTGCTCTCCCAACAACCTTACTGCCAAAAAAAATTTTTTTAATCCTTCATGCACGAGCATTCGCACACATGCAATGCATAATACAGTGAGGGGATATAAAAGGAAGAAATGGACAGTGATAGTAGAGTACAATTTTTACTGGGTTGCAGACAAAAACCAGTACTACATTGCATGAGAGGGTTGGTGAATTTTCTCAGAAAGGTCAGGTTTGGGTTCGATTTCCAAAATTTTCATTGTTTTTATTCAAAAAGGTTGAGCTGCCTCTTGGATTTCTATGTTTATTTTTTTGAACAGATGAGGTGATCCTCCACTTAAAAAAAGGTTATTTTGCCTCTAGAGGAAAAAATGCTCAATGTAGCCCCATTTCATGTTAAATGGAAGCTAAATGGAGAGAAAATCTCTAATACTGCTGCAGCTCACAAACATTTCCATCTAGGCCAAGTACAACAAATCTGCATTTTTCAAGTGGCAGAGGCAGCTCTCTGTCCCTGTAAAAACCGGAAGGTCCTGTGGCACCCCAAATTATAACAACCTATCCAGAAAACAGGAGTACAGTTGGAAAGCCTTTGAGCTGAGAAGCCACATGCTTCCCTTTTGTTATGTGATCTTGATTAATTTATTTCAGTGGCTTTTATCCATGTTTCACGATGTTGAATTCTTTAAGTCTGTTAGTATTTTCCTTTTTTTATTGTTCTCTGCTGCCTTTCACTGTTTTATTTTATTCTTTTGTTCCCCAGTGTAACTGAAGGTAATGCAGTCCTGGGCCTATTACCCTCCGTCTCTTTGATCTGGCAGTGGATATCAACAAAGAAGTTATTTGTTCTCAACACATTAAACCCTTCTGTGTAGCTTTTTACAAATTCTGTTAAGCAACTTTGATAGGGCCTGGAACGAGTTGTCAGGTACCGAAAGGCAGGGGAGCACAAAGACCTCTCCAAAAGTCAAGCTATGAATGGTGTCATCTTGCTGTTTCACTTTCAAAGGTGGCTCGTATGGGTTTTCTGAATAGGAGTCGTTTGACAGCAGACATCTGAATTTGTATCGCAGACTCTACAACACCTTTATAAGAACTTTGAATATCTTAGTTGAGTCCTGAGGATCAAAGCTTCCTATGTAATAAACCTATAACAGGTTACCCAGGGAGATTTTCAGCATTGGTAACAATGGCAGCTGATTTGCCTCGCATAACAACCTACTGATAGAACATAAGGGTTGTGATCAATACTTTAACTAGCAAGATAAAAATCTATCTGAAACTCAGGAATTATATTAAGGTCTCATAATTTACTTTACAAACCATCTCATACAATGTTAAGATGCCCATGCATCAAGTGTTGCTTGAAATACATTAAATCTTGCTTTTTCAAATCAGAATACTAGAATAGTAAGTAGAATTGGCAGCATAAATGAATATAATGCATAAAACAAAAAAAAAAAGCTCTTGGCTGGCTTTTGTATACAGCATTAGAAACAGCAAAACACACATTGTTTCACAGTGATCACATTAAATATATCTTTTACGGGTTTGAAATACTCCAAACTATTTGTTTTGGAGGAGAGAGGATGCTCTGCATTTATGATATAGGATACCACATTGTCATCAATTGTCATGCTTTGTTTATAGGACTAAATAGTTTGTAATCATCAGATTACCATGTTTAGTCTGCACTCTGGTTTTCAGAGAATGTGTATTAAACAGATCAAATCCCTGTATCTTTTATTTATTTGTTTGTTTATGAAAGGATTGATGAGTGACTCATTCCCCTGAGAATTAACTATTTGGTGAAGGGTTTGGTGTTTCAGCTGCTGGTTATTCTCAGAGAGGAGAGAAGGGCAAAGCTGCTGTTGAGTTCTGATTTTTAATTCTGTGCCCATATTGCCATGTAGGGACATCAGGTAACAACACCAGAGAAAAATTAAGACGCAAAAGACTATGCGTATTTGAAGGGCTTCCTTCAGCCTTCTGGCTCTCCTTCCCCTGCTGTGCTTCCAGCAGCATTTCCTGCATGTTTAATCTGCAGATGTCACTCTAAGTCACCTGCAGCCCAGCCAAATACTGGGGCAGGTACAGGACGAGGAAGCCCCACGGAACCGTGGATGCTCCTGTACCATTTGCAGCAACAGGTACTTAGTGAGGAACAGAATGAAATGTTCTCGGCAAAATGCTCTGTTTTTCATGATCCTTTTTCAGCCAGAGAAATACAGCTATGAAACAAGATACTCTAGCAAGGGCTGCAGGCAAAGACTTTTAGATGTTTCTGTGCAGGCAAAGGCACAGCCCTGGCAGTCAGGAACTGGACAGTTGCAGTTGACTCTGCTGTAGGACCAGTGGAAAAAATCCACACTAAAGAGCAGTCCCCATCTAATTAAAATTTTATATACATTTATTCTATAAACACAATAGGATTTTAAATACCTGCAGATGGAAAATCAGTCAACAGCTATGGGCTGAATGCTTGTAACACTTAATCCACGGGGACCATATAGGCACAGCAGCCCATCTGCACAAATCACCTATGCAGATCTCGGGCACAGGAGAGTAGCAGTTACTGCTCACTCACTGCCCAAGCTGCCTTGTTGATGGTACTATATATAAACTCAGATACAAGGAAACAATGGGATTACTCATTCCCAGAAAATAATTACAAAATCAAGCCATTGCCTTTGGAAAAGCATGATACTGGTTCATTTGCCACCCAGGATATCTGTACCTCTAAGGTAAGGAAGAAAAAAAACCAGCAAGAACGAGACAGAAGCCAAGCTTACATTTCCATCCCATTTCCATCCTTATCTCTCTGTACCGATACTCTCTCGGAGGTCCCTGCTTGCATAGCAGCTGCTGAATTGCTACAGTTTACAGTCTGGCATATTAAAATAAACTAGCACTGATTTTGGCAATTTGCAGTCATGTAGTTACTTCTGCTGCATAAACAGTTCATGGATCCCTACAGCAGAGGCAGGAGCTTTTCATCTGTGCCCACTTGTGACTCAGACCTCTCAGTTTGTACGAGCGCTAACCACAGCAGAGACTGTCGTGTGAACATACTCAAAGTAACCCATTATTTGTGTTTCATTGCAGTCCAGAGCTCGATCAACTCTACTGACACAAAAGATGTGACTTCTGAAAGTTGCATATCCTGCCATT
Source organism: Pterocles gutturalis (assembly GCF_000699245.1). Classification (NCBI taxonomy): domain Eukaryota; kingdom Metazoa; phylum Chordata; class Aves; order Pterocliformes; family Pteroclidae; genus Pterocles; species Pterocles gutturalis. The sequence continues at coordinate 84,725 of NW_010145840.1, read as the reverse complement.
TGATCAGATGGAAAGGATTAAATGGGGATGTCTTGACTGAAAATAGCCTGCAATAATCTGCATTTTGCATGCATGCACATTACCACGAAGGCTTGTATAGCCACAAACAGAAATACATATGTAAACAGACGCATATGTAGTATAGTACATGTAAGACACTGGCACAGGTTGCCCAGGGAAGGTGTGGAAGCCCCATCCCTGGAGGTGTTCAAGGCCAGGCTGGATGAGGCTTTGAGCAACCTGGTCTAGTGGAGGGTGTCCCTGCCCATGGCAGGGGGGTTGGAACGAGATGATCTTTAAGGTCCCTTCCAACCCAAACCATTCTACTATTCTATGATTCTATAAATATGTAGTGGCATTTATAACTTTAGATATAGAATATGGATACAATTCTATATGGGCAATATATATCTATATTAAAAAATATATATTTTTAGGAAGACAACTAAGAGTACATTTGCTAGTCTAAAGTTTTGGAAGTATTTTAGGTAGGCAGAATGTAATTCCCCCAGAAAACCAGGGTATCAACTGGAAAAATAAAAATCTTAACAAACCATAAAACAAACCTAAAAAAACCTTTAAAAACCTAAAAGGGGTATTCGGAAACCAAACAAACAGGCCTGTCCCCCTGCTTTTCCTAATCAAGCCACCAGACTTTAAACTGTTTTCTTAGGCTCAGTCCTTCATGAGACAGGAGACAGGGCACAGTGCATGCTGGAGCAGGATCCCCAGGGTTTTCACTCACAGCAACTGGGTCTGGCCATGGGGTGCCACTGAGAGGACGTCTACAAGGTCTTTCCAAACAGCAGCCTGCCACTGGTGCCCAGAAATACCTCTAGCACACTTAGGGAGGAAAAACAGCCAAATGTTTCTGAATGCCCACAGATTACCCAGACACAGTCAGGTCACAGTGTTACAAAATGTTCCCATAATTTGTTTGCCTCCAAAATATGTAACAGCAAAAGCTTACGGAACATATTGGTGGCTGATGAGCAATTTCTTCAGAAATGAAAAAGATAACTAAAATTGGGATCTCATGTTCCAGATGACAAGCACCACCTTGCACATGGCAAAATCACTATGAGAATGTGTAGAATCAGAACTAATGAAATTCTTTTTCCTGCACACTGCTACCTGCTGTACTGTCAGCTGGACTTCTTGCAAAATGTGGAGAATGGCTTTGAAAAGGGGAAGGAAAACAAGACGAAATATTCCCACCTCGTATCACAATAAACACAGCAAAGCTGTACGTCATCTTGTTTTACGTGCTCTCACAAAAAACTGGTTGAACAACGGGTGTGCTCCTCCAGCAAGGCAAATGAACTCTTTGACTTATTTCATCCTTAAGGTTGGGTACCACTGCTGCTGAGCAGATCTACCGCAGGAAGAGTGGAGGAGGGAACATAGGTGAAATTACAGTTTGTGCTCAACAAGGGTCTAAACGCTAATGTTTGGTAAAAAAGCATTGTGTCATCTAAGACAAACCATAAAAATACAATTATTGTCATAATGTATAATTTACCAAATTATTTTGACATTTTTCCAGAAATGGTCTGTTTTCTGGTATTTGCATACCTTTGACTCTAGAGTATAGGCATGCATAAGCACTGAAGAAGGCAAGACAGCAAGTAATTATTTACCGATTACAGAGTGGATGGGCTTGAAGCTTGAAACATTAGCATTCTTATTTTATCCCCATCCTTCCAGGGGAGGAAGGAGGAGACGTGAAGTAAAAAGTTTTCAACTCATAGAGATTCCTAATTCATGGCATTAATGCCATAAATTCCTCCTTGTTCCTCTTTTGACTTACTGTTGTCTCCTGGCATGCCCAGGTCAGCCACACTTAACTCACATTTACTTTGCTGAGGTGGTAAAGGTTACGCAACTCAAATTTTTTTCCAGTGAACCCAAACTCAGCTAATTTGTATACAGTTGCAGGCAACATAAACATGGCTGGTTAGAATTCTTTATATAGTATAAGCCTTTGTACTCCGTACTTCATGGAAGTTAATAAGTAGGTGTCAAACTCTGAATTAAAATTCCCAGAAGAGGACACAGCACAAAGGACAATAAAAATGATTTTTAAATAATCATAGGGATAAATAGCATCCACTTCTGACAAATGTAAGTGCTGGCATAAAATGTTATTAGGCTACAGAGATTTTCTTTTGTTCAGGAAGTATGTTTTATTCTCCAGCAGTGTCATTCATCATCCTAATGAGCCCTCAAAATGTAAATTAAATAGCAAAGACTGATTCATTCAAAAACATCTTTGTGCTGTGTGTTAAACCATTTTTCTACTTTTATCCTTATATATTGGTTCATTCTTTCATTGCAAAATAACCCCTCAGCCCTTGTATACTTTAATGGCCAAGTTCAAGCAAAGCATATTTTCAGTAAACACTGTTTATTCATTTGTACTTTTTGTACAGTAATTTAAAAAAACCCCCTCATTTAAAAATGTTGTGCCCCTTAAATTATGTTTGATCCAGAAAATCTCAGAAACCTGTGCATGCATGTGGTTTTTGTTTTATTCAGCATCACTTAGTCCAGGGAAACCCCCAATGGAAAAGGATTAGTAGAAATTTCAAGCAGCAATAATCTACTGAACTGAATACATTAACAACTAAGTAAACACCATATTTTTTGGTAATGACAGCAAGAAAAATAAAAGAACCCAGGGTCATGACCTAACTTAGTTCATATTTCTTGTTATCTGTTGATAAGGACATTACACATTTTTACCAGAAATGCAGAAAAGAGGTTTCATACTTGACCTGAATTTATGCATGAGCACACACACAACAACACGAGCAACAAGGAATAGGGCTTCTCTGGCGCCAATCCCAACAAAAATATAACAGGAATGGAAAAAAAAACCAGTAAAAGCATGTCTGGTTTTGGTCTGATTAGTCTTCAGTTATCTTGTTCTCTTCCC
>NW_010145840.1:0-81776 GCF_000699245.1 Pterocles gutturalis | reverse complement strand
TCCCTTTCTCTAATGCTTCTGTAAATCATCTTCAGCTTATTTTGTCTGTATATTTGTTTGTGTGTGTGCAAAATGAAGATGAAAATATTAATAGAGGGAGCAAAGTTTGCCTGATGACAAGAATGCTGTTATTAAACTGCATATGGAAGATTTAAAAGCCACAATCTTCAGAATAAATTAGCATAAAACCTCAGCATTCAGTGACATTATGCTTTTATGAGGTCAAAATGTTGAAGAGAGACACCAGGGGTTACAATGAAACCACCCATCTGTGAAAGAGGTAAGTACATGGACGGTGTCTTGCTGCCAGGGATCCAAAAAAAAAACGGCCCTAGGCCAATACTTCTTTTAGTGCAAACCCAGAGAGAGATGAGTGATGCATAGGTGTAATTGAGTTAGGAGAACCTAAAGACAGGGTTAAGTGTTACAACTTTTAGCTACAATATCTTCAATGACAGGTGACCTTTTGAAGAGTTTTTCCTAAAAAAGTTAAAATGGTGATTTATGGAAGTTCAGTGATGGCTCCACACTGCAACCATTAAAGAGATCATACATGTAATTAGGTTAAACACCACTATGCAGGCAGATGAAAAAAAATCAGGATTATGGTATGAAATATTATCACTTAAGAAAATTAAGCATCATGAACCCTAGCTGAGAGAACTTAATAAACCATCTATCATTTGAGTGCTGATTCAGAAATCAGACCGGCATTCACAACTGCAGTGATTGATTAAAATAAATGCGTGCAGTGTAGTAGTTTATAAATGAAGACAGTAATTTACAAATTAAGGACAGACTTTATGCCCACAGAATAAGTTGCTGAAGCTGAAAATGTATTTGAAGATACTTCAAATATACTCAACTTGTAGGATAGAGTTGCATGGCGCAAAAGCTGAGTTTATGCTTTGCTTGACCACTCTTTAAACACAGAGGAGCTACTAGATGAAAGGCCTGCCTTTAACATGTTTGTGTGCATACAACACACCTAGGTACGCTACCTGTATTTTGACTAACTATCCTTTTCACGAACACGGATATATTTAAGTATCTATTATTACCTTTTTTTTTTCTACACTACAGTCAAAGCACAGATCCATGGATCTGATATACACCCGCAAGTGAGAGCCGCAAGTGAGAGTCTCTCAAGTCAGTTGTCCAAAACCAAAGCACAAAGAAGGAACAGATGCTCCAGAAAATCTTCTTCTTAGACCATAGGCCACCCGAGAAGTCAGAAAAGAGAAAGCAAGCAATGGAAACTCCTTATTCTGACTCTCTTTTTTTCTCTAACAGCCAGAAAACAATGAGATGATGCATTTCATCATGGTGCCAGAAGAACAGTGTAAATTCACTATTTAAAAGCTGATCCACAATGCCACAATTTTAATTGCATACTTTGAAATGAACAGGCCTTGCAGCTTTTTTTTTTTTTTTAATCAGTTTGCATATGCTTTTAAAAATCTAACAGAAATAGCAACAAAGGAAAAGTTAATGGGACTGATCTGCCCTTGAGTCTTCCCAGCTTTTCTCAGCATCACTGAAGCCTCAAAGCTTCCTGCAGCGGATGGAGAGGCTACCTGAAGGTTAGCCCTTGGTTCTGCACAGAATTTGCAACCTCTGCTCTTCCTTGGCACCTGCAGCCATTTAAAACATACCCCCAAACAAATGCTGTCATCTGGGACTGAGGTATGGTCCTGACAAATAGTGTGCTGTTCTGTTTCCTACCTCGCCCTTCCAGAAGTGAGGTGCAATACAAGAAGCTGGTTGCTAAATCAGAAATGATGTTTGCCGTTGCTAATTCAGGCACCAAGAAAATCACAGTCCGCAGCTACAAAACAGCCTCCAGCTCCTGGCTGCATGCCACATGTGCTAGCTATGATAAGGAAGGGCTGATGATGGCTTGGTTTAGCCTCAGGTGGCAGTTGCCACCACCATGTCTTGGACCACTCAGTGGCAAGGCAAAAACTGGAGGCATCACATTTTCCACAATGAGCCAGAGACCATCAGCGGTAATGAAATGCCAGAGCTGAGGAGCCGTCCTCTGGACAGCAGGAGGATGGCGTGCTGTAGTTCGATGCATTCAGGAAAAAATCAGGAATGATTTTGTCAGATTAGCCAATGCTTGTTAATGATCCTCCCACAACCTCTGTCAACCCTTGTTCAGCTGCAGTTGCTTCCCTGCTATTTTGGGGGTGGACAATCAATGTCTAACAAAGGACTTTCATGCAGGGACCCTGCAGAGGGGTTGGCAATCATCGAATCACTTCAGCCCTCAGCAGTGCTCCAAGATCAGCAGTGACAGGCGCAGACAGACCTTTTTTAAGGAAATGACAGGACAGGAGGCTGATGGCATTGAGTAGGCAAGGGGGCCATATCCTTGCAGGATTCATCTCACTGACAATGATGACAATGTTGACAACAATGATGGAAGTGAAAAAGATCAAAACACGAAGGAAGTAGTAGAATTAAGCTCATCTGTGTAAAATGTTCTTGTCTCTCCTGAGCACATGCATCCTGTTCCCCAGCTGTTTTCTTTTGCTGCTGCTTGCTGCATGGGAGTTATTTGTGAGTCTGACTCTGGCACCATTAGCTATGGCTCCTCCATTCACTCAAGGGTTTTCTAGATCGTACAGGCTCAAAAAATGACTAGCATAAAGACAACTGTGAAGAAAAGAGAGCGAGCAAGGAGAAAAAAATTTTCTATATAGTGCAGTTTAGCAGGTTTTGCTATACTGGAAGTTACAAACCTTCTGTGAATATCCTTGTGGAGCACAAAGGAGTTAGAAGCAAAACCCAGCAAGAATGGGTAAAATGTGAATGCTGAAGAAGAAAAAGATTTTGAGAGTGTTGCAGGATGCAAATGGACATTGGATATATCAGACTCCTTTTTCCTCACTGCTTTTCATCCTGTACTTGAAAGTTTCAGAACCAAATTGAGTGCTCAAAGGATTAAAAACAGAGGTTCTGCTTCAAATAATGTGCATATAGTTAATTCAGTGCTAAATGATGTCTGATAATAGATTCCTTGAAATAATTTTAACGTTTTATTTCTATGCATGCCATTTCCACTGTATCTACTATGTATCTATCATAGATTAGATAAGTCGAGTAATTGTACAATCACATATATGCACGGCCATGCTTATAAGATATTGCAAATATGTATCTAACAGTTCTTAGTTCAGCCAAAAATATATGCAGCCTTATTTGAGAAATAGTTCATGACCATATAATGAAACATCAAATTACAATGCATAAATCTAATGAGAAAGAAATTAAGATTGTCATTAAGATTGCCATTGCCAAAATTGAGCTACTACTTTCCTTCTGAGAGATTCATTTTCAACTAATTTTGTTCTCACTGGAGAAGCAAGTAAGCAGAAGGCAAGAAGCGGGTTCTGTCCCCAAAATGCTTTGCCTTTAGCAAAGACAGAGGGGTCACCATGCATGGAGAGGAGCAAAACACACCAAAAAAATGAGTGGACTGATGATTGGCTCAGATTTGTCAGCCTCTTAGTTTACTTTTAGTATGAGCAAGCAAAGAAAGGAGACTGCTGCCAGATCTCTGTAGGCTAGGTGAATTCTTTGGAGATCCTAAGCAAGGAAAGAGGGGTGATCTTGTGGGTCATTTCAGCAGAGATGCCCCATTGTCCGTGGGGTCAGGGAGAAGGGCAGGAGAGCCGGTGTACCTGCTGGAGCAGGGCATTGAGCCCATCAGGGACAAGGCTGGAGAAGAGTTGGGAACAGATTTCTCAGTAGCTTTGAAGGAGGAAAGAAGAAATGTAAATTTGACCTGGTAGACAAGAAACGGGATGACGTAGCCAGACAGAAGGTGGTCTTTGTGAGGGGGTTTTGCAAGAGCAGAATGAGAAGACCTTGTCATGAGCCTGGAGATGAGAGACACCAAGGAAAAAACGAGCAGGGCTAGATGTGTTCTGTGAAGGCAGCACCATTATAAAGCATGGATGAAAGAGAAGCAGTACCCGTGCTCACTGTCAGGTGCACAGGATGAGAGAAAGGGAAGAGTCAGGTCACTGCTGCAATACCTCCAGCTGAAGTACATTGGAAACCTCCTTTTTTTTTTTTTTTTTTTTTTTCTGGCTGGAAATCATTTTGAAACCTCTTTTTTTTTTTTTTTTTTTTTTCCTGGCTGGCTCTACTTACTGCCTGACAGATCGCTCAGGCTTTTGCAAACTAGTTACAGGATTTAATAAAAAGCATAGTTTTGCCACAGAGTCATTAGCAGACAGAGTCACTAAAATCTCCACCCCTGCTGAGCTACAGGTTATTCACTGAGCAAATCCATTTTCTCCCAGACATGACAGTACATGTGGCAGAATCTGGCCCTTTTTAACATAACGCTGATAAAAGCAGAAGCGTTTCTAAAGTTGGCTGTGACCCAGTCCTACAGTCATGCTCATATGTTTGTGCATTTCATTAAAGGTGATGCATCAAACCACTTAGTGTACTTGACTCCTCTAAATACCGTGACACAGAGTTAGGTGAATTATGACTTGTTTTCTGTATAACCAAGAGCCATATTCGGATATGTGTATTAAATTGATATGTATGCAATTAAAAGTAATTGTTTTTACAAATTTAATTATATGACTCTCGTACCAAATCTTTCACATGAAAAACAGGCAACAGAATAAACAAAATAGTTATCAAATAGCCTATTGCCCAAAGACTGTAAAAAACAATCTATATGGGGACTTTTAAAAACATAGGCAGTATTTTTGATAAAATTATGTGTTAGTTCAAGGGCCACTTTCTTCTTCAGTGCACACAGTCAAGTCTTCTGGAATTCATGACCACTCAAAGCTTTTAATGAAAGCTGAGCACATTAGTCAGAATAACCTAATCGCTCTGTCTTTGAAGATAAACTCAGATTTTCTTGCTCATTCCCACAGACACTGAAATGCAGAGACACTATGAGTGTCATCATCATGTAAGACATTTGCTATTAAATCTATTCGCAATACAAGGCTGACCTGAGGTATGTTTCAGAAATCTTTCTCTTTGTCTGCTCTAATCCATCAGAATCCTTTCAGCTAAAACTACCACATTTATACATCAAAACTGTATTTTTTAAGTAAAGCTGTCACTTTTAAGGCATGCATCTTTTCAGGAAAATGTCAGGGATGTTATACTTGTGTGTCCTTCTGCCCGAGAGGCCAATGGAGCCTGAACAATGAAGCAAACAAGACAGCTAATCAATAGCAGTCACAGCACTATTTTTTATCCTCCAACATCTTCATTTTCAACTCGGTACACATCGTTACAATAGGAAAACAGGACAGTCAATCTCCATTAGGTTCAAGCACTGCATGAAAGAATTAATTTGGCTGCCATAAAAATGATGATACAACTGCATGCCCTTAAACCTTTAAAATTTATTCTAAATTTACAGAAAATACTTGGATAGGCAGATTGCCTAGATATGAAGGTAGGGGTATATTGAGTTGTTTTTTCCTGTTGGCACAATGTATTTCTTACCATGATGATGTCTCTGAGCTTTGGAATACATCCTGTAAATTTTTTTAAGGCTTTGGTATAAAGCAATTTCACAAGTACCTGTGTAACTAATCAGATTGAAGGTTCATGATGCCAATTTGTCAGAAGTATGTCAGTGGCACTGAGTCTCGTTTCTATCTCTAAAATATATCCTTTAAATTTGGGATTTTCAAAGGAGCCAAGGGATTTAGTTGTCCATAAGCCATTCAAATACGAGTGATGAGGACCAAACTCCCTTTGGCTATTTTGACAAATCCATTTCAAGTAACTACTCATTTTCACATTTAATTTGAGTTCAAAGGAGTCAAAGTTACAATTCCTACCCTCCTCCACAATAACTGCTTTCAGCATCTGGCACTGAACACTGACCTTATGTCATTCGCACATGTATGCATATATGCATATGAATACACATGCAAACACATACAGGCAAAATCACTGAAATGGGCTAGCATATGGCAAGAAGCCTTGCTGGCGCTTCAAACACATACACTGGCACTTGCCACAGAGGGAACAAGGTAAAAATGAAAAGCATGCAGAGACTTTTAAGTCTCTCTTCCTGTACATCTGTTAACATCCCTATATTTCCTACATTTAACTAAGGATGCTCACACAACAACTTCGTCTAGTACAAGCTTTCCACACCTGACATGCTAAACTTCAGGGGAAACACTGTTCATGCAACCAGCATCAAAATAATTTAGTGTCCAGGGCTATTTTTAAGTAAAACTAGGTAGTCTTGCAGTTACTAATTATGATGTGGTTCTGCTTGGTCAGACATGCTGATTGTAACTGAAAGTGGAGAAATCCGTTCATTTATAAATTCCCCCATGTTTCAAAACTTCAGCCAATTTTGAACCTATTGGTAAATAGATTTTTTTTTTGTCTTGAGGTAATAAGCATCAATACTCAGTCTATAGGCATGAACTTTGAGAAACAGGACTTAAGTAGAAGTGAAAATGAGAGGAACGTTCCTGTCAGAAAATTTATTCCAGATCTTCAATGTATGCAGTACTTTTCAGAGGGACTTTATTTAAAAATTTCAAAAAAGACTTGATTTTCAGCACCTTTAGAGATATAGGACAGGCAAATAAGACAGAACTTTTCAGTGCTTTGGAGAAGGAGCACATCAGGAAAAGCCTCTGGGAGACACAGTATTGCAACATTTGGAGAGTAAAACTCCATCATCTAGCAGCCGTTCTGAATGTTTTTAGTCTCTTTTCTCTCTTTTTTCTTCTGGCAAAAATTTTCTCAATATTAGATTCAGCATGAAAATACTTGTAGGTTACCCACGCTTACACTGTCCTCTTTATAGCTCCAGGACATTAAAATTACTGTCCCAATGTTTTTGAAACTTATGGAAAGTTATTTTCTCCCAGATCTTCTGTAAGGCAGTTCTCTTCTAGCTATACAGCTTGAAATAGGTTTGTAGTTTTGTTTTGTTTTTAATATTATATATCCCTGATTATGCAAAGAAGTGAAGGTCATGATTAACCTGTGGTCTATGTGAAGTTTCTGGTTTACATAGATGTAATGAAGCTATGGAATTCCTTTTCACCAGAGAAAATTAATCTTGTGGCAGGTCTTAAGGAGGAAGCAATGTACAGTGAGATAATTCTCTCTGGATGATTTAATGATGCAGCTAGATATGAATGCAAAAAACCATAGAATTTTATTTTTTCTTTAGATGGGCTTTTTGAACACTTCAACACCAGGAAACGCGGAAGAGTGAAAAGCCCTTGGAGGCAATTTTATTCACAGAAGACCTATGCTTTACTGAAGACTCACTGTAATACCTGCCGACTGACAGCTAGAGCTGGTGCTGGCTTTTCACACCTTTTGGTCTACATCCTGAATATGCACATGGCCACTGAGCCTTTTTTGTTTTTTTTCTCTTAATAGGAGTGTTGGAGACAAGTACACTTCCATCAAGGAACCATAAACATATATCATCAGTTCTTGCTGATGGCAGATTGTGTTTCTGTATGAGCGATGCCAACAGAAGCCAGAACAAACCTGTTTGAGATAAGGATTGCACAAAGTGACAGCTGAAGGCATGACAACCGAGTCAGAGCACTCACTATCCATTTTTTTTTTTTTGGTGAAGTTTGGTGAAGAGTGTTAAAGATTTAAATCTAGCTGTGGCTTAAATAACATTAAGGTAGATCAGACGTGAGCACATTTATCCCAGGTAGAAAAGGAACTAGCAAGAAATAGTAACTTTTCAAACTTCAAACTATGGCTTGCATTTTGCCAGTTTCTACTAATTTTTTTCAGGTCTCAAATGTTCTGCTACTGGAAAGGTCATTCTTCTTCCAAGATAACTTCCCTAAGGAGCTTCAACGTTTTATATAAATGTGCAGAAGCAGACCCCCCGTGCACATGCATTTCAAATTCACATTCCATTTTTTTATACACAGGTGAGTAACATGGGTGGTGTTCAGTAAGTGGCCAGGATACAAAACAGTATGAAAACTGATTTATACCTTGAGTTTTCCACTTATCTCTTTCATTCTGCCTATCCTCTTCATCCTTGTCCATCTGCTCAGAAGGATAGCAGAGTCCATGAAATCTTCCAAGCCATCTAGTGTCTGTTAGTCCATATTTGCCAAATGCTGGGACAATTACAGTACAACTCAGAGCACATGAGCACGGTATGGCCAGGCTGGAAAAGACCCCTGATGGCCCTCTCCTGTCATCCTGTGTTCACCTGGGATGAACCCACTCTTCTTGGTACCTGTTGAACTTAGGCCATCTCTGTCCCAGACAATAGACTGGTTTAGGACTACCTATCTGCCAGATTTTGATACAGTGGGCTCCTCTCACTTTAGCACAACTGAGAAAAGAAGTTGTTCTCTGAAACAGTCTGTCCAAATACTGTTTCAGTGAGATCCCCCAAACTGGAAACACCACATTGCCCTCAGAAACTCCCTTGAATATTACCTTTCCCATCCAATTTTTATATGTTCAAAGTTTCCAGGGATAAGAGAGAGAAAATTTTCTCCCATATGTGTGCATAATTCCTGCTAATGCTTGCAGAAGTTAAATCTGTTTATTGGATGAAGTATGTAACCTGCTGTGTATTTTTACATTTTCTTGCAGGTCACTCATCTCTTCCATCCTTGTATCAAAATAATTGGTAGCAATGCAAGACTCAGAAATGTCTTAGCTGTTGCACAAAGTGGATGTCAACAACATCAGTATAAAAAAAAAAATGTTATGCTGTTTCAAATGCAGAGATAGTATGAAAAAGAACACACAGCAGTGTGCTATGCGTCATTTAAAACCAGACATACTCTTGTGCCAAGATCCTTGTCACTGACAGTGTTAGATGTGTGGTTTCTCCCCTTTTACTTTTTACAGGATTTAAACTTAAGGCTTTTCGGTTTTGCTTTTGGGGTTTTTTTGAAACAAAGGTCACTTACTTAGCTACAGATAAATAAAAATTCAAGCATCCCCAGAAAAATCAATAAAGGTACTAAAAATCTAAGTTGATAATAAATTTTTGTTCCCCCTTCACATAGCTCAAGAATGTCAGTATTTACTGGAACCACTGTAATATCAGATATTTCAGAGGAGTATTGATTTTGCCACTGAAGTGTGACTAAAGGGATAAATAAACTGCTCTTGGGTCAATCGATCCATTTATCTTTGCTGTTATTTCATAAAAAGTCAAAGCAGCACAAACTTTGATAAATAAATGTTATCATGAAAGAAATACTATTGATATGAAGAATTTCAGAACAATGTGAAAATATCTGGTTTGCCAGCACTGCGTTGCAAAATGCTGCTTTGAAAACTAACAATGAGGGAAAAAGGCATCTTTTCACCAGCGATGTACAATGCAGGGTTTACAATTCTGAATGTGGCTCAGCGAATTAAGATGTTATTGTATGTAAAGTAGAATATTCCACAAGACGGGAAATACTCACATGATGGGAAAAGGGAGAAAAGCCTTTATTTTTGTATTTGCAATGAATATGAATCACAGTTGTACTGATGCATTCTGCTATTTAAAAACTAAAACATTTGGTAATGGCTGATGTATTCAAGCCGATGAGATAAGCAATGAGAATGCTCCGAAGTGACTTTATGTAGCTTTAATTGTGAGCGGGATAATAGCTACTTCAAGAAGTCACAATGATATTATAAAGATTACAATGAAAAAGTCATGCAGAGCCTGCCACAATGTGATTACAATGTGAATTTAAGGTGGTAAGAGAATATTAAGATAAATAGGAGGTTTGTGAAAGACACAAGAAAGTGTTGTCATTGTAAGAAACTATGAGTCTACTTTGTAAAGCTATATATGTAAATTAACAGAAGAGATGCAATGACATCAAGATAAAATGACAGAGAAGGTGTATAACCCTTTTTTATATGACACCTAGCTAATAGGTGATTGTTATCCATCTGAATTAAAGTATTTAGAAACTAGACAGCTCAGCACATGGCTAGTCACTGCTTTGCTCATAGTCAATGGAAAGAAGCAGACTCTGAGAGAAGTTCTTCTTCCAAGGTCTGTGACTAAGAAAGACCAGATGAATTGCCCTTTGGAGGTACCTGGTTTGGTCTTTCAACTATAAGACGTGTCGAGGTTAGACTAGACATGCAAATTTTAAACACTGCAAGTGAAGGGAAATTAATCCAATGCAACATATCCATGAAAAGAAAGACATCCTAAATTCACCAAAGTGAGAGATCAGTAGGTAGTCGTTCAAAAAGCAAAGCTGCCTTTCCTGTAGTCATCATATTTAAAAAAACCCAACAAACCCAAACAGGGACATACATATGGTTTTAAGCTTTAAGCAGTTTGAAATGGGTGCATGAGTTTGAATGAAGACATCATTGACAAGTCTGGAATGGATCTCTTCTTGTATTTTTTTCTTACAAATCTGGGTTAATGACTCCTGAGCAGGCTCCCAAGAAACCCAGGGGAGAGCTGCTGAAGAGACTACCACCCTTTTCCCAGTGGAAAGGCACAGAGTTGCTCAGAACAATCAAGGTCTTGGTTTCACCTCAAGTAGCATACTAACACTTGCAAGGCAGTGCCTTGCTCTCCCTGAGGAGCGAGCATTCAGAGAAGAGCTCTTTATCTAAGGTACGGCAGCTACAGGGGAGAGACTGGGAGACAGGGAGAGGGAGAAACAAGGAGCGGCAACTTTATGAAAACTACACCATGAGCAGCCACAGAAGTCTACAGTGAGAGGCAGAGGTACTTTCTTATGAAAGAAGGAGGTGAGACACACAGGCTTTTGAAAGTCTGCAGGACTACAAAAGCACAGCTAGCTAACTAAAAGCTGCTGATGGGAAATAAAGGACTCAGGTGGTTAATGCAAAGAAACTGAAGGGCATGAAGAAAAGGAGAGCTAACAAAAGCTGACAGAATTTAATAAACAAGCAGATTTCCTTTTGGTTTAGCATGTAAACTTCTACTGAAAGAAATACATTGCTACAGTTCAGGATTGTGCTTTTTAATCTCCAGGAAACAAACTTTGATTAGACATCTCAGCTGATATCTGAGAAGTACCACTGTACCCTGGTCTTGGGAGACAGCCCCCATGGCCTCCCTGGGTCCTTCCAGCCCTGCTGTCTAAGGTCAAAAATAAGGCAGCTCTTATGTATCCTACAGTCTTACACAGCCATGCCACAGACAGGTCAGGGCAACGAGAGCTGACACCCAAGTTTCTTCTGATGACATTAGGGCTCCACGCACCCACCCAACTCTTTAGATGACCATTGAGAACCACAGGGCATACACCATTTGCCTCAGAGACCTAAGACGAGAAGGTCCTGTGGGAGGTTCACAAGGGAGCTCTGTATTTTACTTCTGGCTTTGAAAAGTGAGATTACAAACCCTAACTTACTGCATAGGCTTTAGCAGTGACAGAGCCTTAATGAAAGCCAATGGAAAGCATGACTGCTTTTGGCTACTGAGTGACAAACTTCACCTGCACACAGGTGACCTCCCCTCGTGGAGCAGAGACGACGACCAGATGACTGTCACATTCAGTTTTCCTGCAGTGATACAGCTACACACAGGCTCCCATGCATGAACTGAGCCAGAGAACTCAAGAGAGGAAGATGACACCCTGCTTTTCAATAATGAGGATCAGCCAGCTTTAGGGTCCAACTCAGACACTCATTGTGACCCTTCTTGGTGAAACATGCTTCCCAAAAACTGTTCACTAGTCTGAATCTGGCCACATTTATGACTTCAGCTTGCTGAACCAACCAGGACTGGCTGCTAAGGAAAACCAACTACAGCCAATCCTTATGTATTCATCTTGTTTAGAGACTAACAAAGAGCAACTTAACATCGGTCGGAAACACCTACCAGTACTTTATTTCATTTACAGTCAGAAGAAAGAAAAGGAGACAGAAATATTGTGCACAGCATATGTGTGTTTTACTGTCTGTCCCGCCAGTAACAGCTGCCAAGTGGTGATCCATTTGCTTCAGCAAACCATTAATTTTCCAACAGTAACTGGAAGCAAACGGTAGAGCTGTAACATTTCCCATGTTCCAGCAGCAATACTCATGCATGACATACAAACATTTTTCAGGTATCAGGGTATATATTCAGTATAAATATCTATCTGGTATAAACTGATTTATTTTCCCAATTTTTTTGCTGCCCACTGATTCACATATGATGCAGTGCATGACCCCTATGGCCTGGGATGCCATTTTGTCTCACAAACTGGACAACTAAACAACCCTTCCCTTTCTGTAAAGCTGTTCTGTGAAGATCATATGTCTGTTTGGGAAAGACAGCAAATCAGCCACACCTCTGAAAAGAAAAATCAGTCCCACAACCGCTATATCAGATACCACTTCACTGCTGTGCTTTGATATAAACCTGGCTTAACACCAACAGATTGTCAAACGCTTGTTGTTGCAAAGCTTTGAAGAAGCAGCATGTTTCTGAGCAAAAACATAAAGGACAGGGAAGGCAAGTGACTCAAAAGAAGACAGAAATCCTGTTACCAGGGGAGAAAAGAGCCACCCCAGGGCAGAGCTCTACAGACATGCCTTGGAAGGGTGGCAGAGGGACGGCAGGGTGGGGTAAGGGTGCAGGCAGGCTCCAGTGAGATCACACACTCCCAGCGATGATGAGAGGCAAACCTTCCTCTCCAGTAAAGCAGATAGCAAGTCTCTGCTGACTCCCACGGAAGAAGGAGCAGGGGCAGTGAAGCTGCCTCGTCTGGATTGTTTTGACATATGTTATACCCATCAGTTATTTTTAAATCATGTCGTTCGACAAATCTGCTGAATTCATTCACAATTTCTGATTTGCAAGCTGAGTTTCTCTGCTACTTCTAGGAATCTATGTAAATAGTAACATGATGCTTTGTGGTTTAACATGATGCTCTGTGGTTTGGTCTGTATTTTAAAATCTCTACAGGTTGTGACTCTTCTAACTTACCTGTTCTATTTGCTGGCAACAGTGTTAAAGACTGCAATAAACAAACTAAATAATTAACTCATTCACTTTCTTACACTTTAAGTGATGTATTATTTAAGAGTCCAGGCATTAAAGTCTCAGTCCTGAGATCATGCCCTTGGGATCAGTTGCTTTGAAATCATCTGCAAAGTTAGGCAGGTGTACAAATGCTTAAAGGATCAGATCCTAAAAAAGGTTATCTTCATTGTAATGGTGAGCAATAATCATAATGAATCTGTTTGGTATTCTATCATATGTTAAAATATAGTAACTACTCAACTGCCATCAGAAAAGCAACTGTATTTCAGTGTTTGTATTCTTTTAATTTGATCAATGAGTTCGCTTTATACATTTGCTTTATTCAGTGAAAGAATATTAAATCGGGTCTGGTTAACATCATGTTTGGAAGCATAAGGGAATTGTTCTACAGGAGGTTTCACCCCTGCCAGTATTAAAGTATTATGAAAAGCAAATGAACATATGGTTAAGCCAATTTAAATACACTTCTAATGAACACATGAACCCACTTAGCTGCATCAGTTAAAAACCAAAAATACCCAAATCTTCCCTTTTAGCACTGGCTGGCTGTGTTACCATCATGAACACCATTTACATTATCGGCTTGATTTCTTATATCCCAAATAGTAAAACATCAAGTAATTGGGAAGTCTGCTGAATAATGCATACTGTTTGACCAAATAATAAAAAGTAGGTCATCAAGGACGTGGCCCTGGTAACCAGCAGAACAGCACAAGGCAGAGTTTTACTCTTGTATACACAGGCCACAAAACCCACGACAAGCATCCGAACTATTCAGCAAGGATGAAATCTGTCCTTAGATTCACTCAACTGGCCACCCAGAGGCAGGGTTTATTTTGGCTCCTTCTTTCTTTGATATAGCTGGTGCTGGTTTTCGTTTAGTTAGTAGCAACGTAAAGGCTGCTTAACTTTTTCATAATACCTCCAGATACTGGAGAGCTCTTCATTGCTCCTGGCCATTCAGATAAACTCTCCTCTTTCCAAAGGATCATCATATCAGCACAAATTTCAGATAAAACTTAACTGTTACTGATTCAAGTTTCTGGAAAGAAGCAGCACATTAAGGAAGCAGCAGATGTTGCTACACTGAATGACAACTTGTGTTACGTGATATTTAGAGCGCTACTTCCTCTTGGTCCCAAGCTGATTCTAGGAATCTGCTAAAGGCTCCTTAAACAGCAGTGAAATTCAGTGCCATGACTTCAAAGATTACTGTGCTTTGCACATGAACATTTAGGCAACAGACACACAACCAACTCTGGCTGAACAAACCACAGTTAAATGGGAAGAGTAAGAAGAAAAGCAAAAACAGCTCCATCCTCAAACCCAAAACAGTCCAACAGAAGCCAAGAATGTAAAAATGATTCTGAAATGCATGCTCCTCTGGAGTCAAGGTGTATATAAGAAATGTAGCAGGAAATTAATCATCAAAAACCTGTTTTGTTCTGTAAGGGCTGCAGTCCCTTATACCTGCGATTCATCCCTCCCTCCTTGCTAAAGGGGAATTATCTTCCTCCTGCAGGATGTCACTCGCAGGTGGTAAAGACTCACTTATATTGAAGCATCCACATGCACATCATCTTGATTCATGTGAGAGTCACCAGAGAGAAACGTGCACTGAGAACATGTCACTCATCTGCCCTGTTTTAGCTGTCTGCCTTAAGTGAACTGGGACCGATGAGTCCCTGTTCCTCTCCTGTGACAGCGAGGAGAGTGTAGACAATTAGCTCAGATGCTGACACCGAAAATACACATCTGATAAGATGAATCCCATCTTTACAAACCACGGTGGAAAAAGGGGAATGAGTTGGTTCTCTGTGTGTAAAGATTTGGGCAATAACTTCCAGAAGTTAAGAAAATCAATCCCCAGCACCATGTAGGACAAGCTGGCTTGCTGACTTACTGGCCACTGTTATTCCAAAACCCACCAAATTTCAATGATATTGCAAAGCACTCACATATTAAATAAATATTGTGAATAACTGCAGTTAAAAAAAATTGGCTGCAAGTACACAACACTGTGTTAAAATATCTGTTTTAAGTGTATTTTTTAAGACTTTGATGGAAAGAGGAAGTTCAGTGGGATCATTAGTGACTGAGCTTTGCACACAGAGGGAAGTGGCTACAGAAGCCTATGCAGAAGTTTGCTCTGGCCAACAAACGAAAAGCACCTCTGTGTGAAACAAGGCTCAGAAGGTCTCCTGAGTATCACAGTCTATTTATCTGTCTTTTCTGGAGTGTGTGTACCCAAACTGTTTGCAAGCTGCAAGCTGTCCCCCTCACCAGCAATGCAGGTTCCTGACCTGGCATTGGGTCTTTAGGTCCCACTTGTAAACCCACAGCCTTCTACCTGCACCGGTTGGCAGGTGCCAATGTGCAACCTAATAGCCTGTATTGCTATGGAGCTGAGAAACTCTGCCTCTCCTCTAGCTGAGGCTTCTTCATGTGTTGTGGTCACTGTTTAAAAGATGGTCACGGAAGACAGGAAAGAAAATGAACTCTACTGATGAATCTAAGTATCCCAAATCATTTACATCAGCTGAGCAGATGCCACTGGAATGATAGTATTTCGCTCAGGCATTTAAGCTCTTCAAAGCGCACCCAGTTCTCCTCTCCATGAACAAGAAGAGTGACGGTTCATGAACTATTCATTAACCAGGTCAGCACACCTTTTCCAACTGCGTGCAAGTCTATTTGAGTTAACTGGATAATAATCATACCTTAAATGTGTTTGCTGGCCTCAGATTTTATTTAGTCTGGTATTCACTTACAATCATCACAGATCTTAAGTAACACCTAGTATCCTAACATAACACTGTCAGTCTGACATGTTTTGGCTTAATGTGTATTGCAAATAATATTTAGGAACTTGGCAATTGAGCAGCATTACTAAAATAGTGATGTTATTAATAGAAGTCATACACAATGACAGTGGATAAGAAGAGGTAAAAGTTATTTCATTCCACCACCATCAATCTTCTGTGCAATTAATTTTTTGCTGTCTTAAGCTGGTCTTTTCCTTACCTTTTTAACAATTTGATAGATTGACCTCATCAACCTGGATTGCTTTGTACATTTGAAAATCAGGTTTCCTTCTTTTTCTGTCTGACATGTTCTTTCTCCTTCACCTCCCTACAGGATCTGGTCTCTTTCACTGTCTCCTCCTCTTCTTTTCTCTTCCCTGCTCACTTTTGGCTTTCTTATTTCACCTTTTGAATTCCTCCCAAACAGGCTTTCAGGTACATCTAACCTTTACTTTATTGCTGAATCAGAAGTTGTCAGGAAATTTTGATTTAGCTTTTCCACATTCTATGGAACAAGCAGAACTACATACTGACACTATCTGAAATGCCAAAACGATGGTATTTATGCCTCTAGAAGCCATGATTCCCTAATTCAGATGACGTTTTACTGTATTTTTATAATAGAGTTTGTCTTCAGCAATGACAGTTATACAGTTTTGAATAATAATAGATTTTTTGAAGACTATACTAATCTCATATCTTCCCATTTGTTATTTCCTTGTCTTGCCTGTTACTATAATAGTCATGCATTATGGACATAAAGGCCTCTGTTCCATCATGAGATGTGCACTTCAGAGAGACTGTCCCCACCAACTATTGCCAAACAAATTAAACAGCACAAACATGTCCACGGCCATAAATGTCCTATGCCCCCCCTTTCAAATATTTCTAAAAATATGACTTTCCTTCTGAACCATGTGGGACCAGTGGACCTCGTTGGTATACTGCCCATTGGTGCTTGCAGAAGCAGACCCCACTCACACTGAGGAGGGCTGGGAGCCTGGGGGCAATGCTCTGGGACTTCTACATGGACCAGATTTGACACAGATGCCATTTGTCACCTTTCCGTCATATATCACCTATGCCTAAGTAAATATGGTCTGGCACCCTGAGGCCCATTTTATTTCCAAGGGGCCTCAAACGGGACACCTGTACGGGTGACACTTGGGCTCAGCCAGTCAACAGTGGTCCGAGCAAATGGGACAGATGTGGATTTTAACGGGATTTGTGATTTGGCAACTGGAATTCAGGGGCTTGGTGTAAGCCTCCTACATCACAGGCATTTGCCCATTCCCTGCCAATGCAGTTTTCAGTTTGGATATCTGGATCTTCCTGGACTCCATCATATGACAAGACCCAGAAGTAAATCAGCAGCTGGTGAGAAGAACAGTGAGCTCTTCACAAAGAGGAGCAGGTCCTCACCTGGCAGCTGCATGACCCATCCTGCCATCAGCCCCAGGCAGGGCCACAAAATCTCTGGTGCAAGAACCTTCTCCCCTGCCTGCCCTGTGCTCTGTAACCTCTGCCCTGCCTACATCTCCCTGAGTATGCTCCTTCCTGCCTGACTGAAATGCCTGAATAATTACATCATTGGCTGTATGGCATAATCCTAACTCCTTGTAGCATTTCCTGTCCTTCTTGTTTCTCTCCTGTATCGTGATTTTTTTTATTTTAAAAAAATTATTTTTATATTACAAACCATCGACTTCTGAAAGATCTGTTGAGGTTCAGATTAAATGCAAAATTTCAGCCTCCTTCATGTGCCCTTGATAAAGATGATTTTATAGCCCTTATGTCAGATGTTTTGGGCACTAATTGTGCCTTTATTTTACTCAGGTAAATTATTTTGCAACAGTTTGTGTTGTTTTTTTCTTTTCCCCCGTAAAGTAACAAGTACCAAGTACCTGGATTTTATTTTCTTTTTTACCTTTATTGGACCGTATTAGATACAAACAGACTCATTACTGTGAAGTGCACAAAACAGAAAAAATATTTCTAAGTTTAAATCCAATTATATGATGATTTTCTGAGCATACCATTAAGCCTATTAGCAGCAGGACGAAAAAAAAACATATAAATGCATAAGTAACAAAGTGTAATAGACCAAAACAAAGCACAATAACTGGACAAATTAGAATATACAAATACAGTTGATACAACTAAATGATCCAAGAAGGTCCCCATACTAAAAACAGAGAGAACTCAAACCATCAGGAACCCACTAAGAGCAGGCTGTCACTTACACCCAGTTCGTGCAGTGACAGGCACCTCCATCTCTCCACTACATGGGAGCCTGAGGTCTTTAGAGGGATCTTTTTGTACCTAAAGGTTCCCAGTTCCTGCACACAATGCATCTTTTTCACCCCTGGATATCTCAACATGATCAACGTTGGGCTGCTGTGTGCTCCCCGCTTCCTCCCACCACCATCACAAGGATTTCCATGCCCCTTGCCTTGGGGAAAAGGGATATTCCCCAGTTGCGAAAATGCTGGCTTAGTCTATACTGGGATCTAAGTATCACCCAGTATAGGCAACGCGACTGCACTGAAGTGGCTCAGGCACCTTCCCATTCAGGCTCTGGAGATGTGGAACACCGCGTAGCCCAAGCTAAAGCCCTGCAACAGGCTTCCCAGCCCACATGCTGGTCTCACCATGAGAAGACTTCTTGCAACAAACCTGCAGGGCTGGTACAGCAAAACACATACCCTTCAGGCATATGGGTGCTTCCTTTTGGCCAGTGCCTCCATGGCAAGGATGCTCTGCTAAAGTTAGGGAACATGGTGCCAGCAGTCTGAAGAGCCACTCTTAAAAAAAAAAAATAAATCCCAGTGGGGACAGATTCAGAACCATCTGCCCTCAGGGAAGGAGTGGTAGCTAGCAGACGCTGCGAACATCTAGCAGGCAGATAACACGGACTTGAAAACCTGCCAGACCAAGAAGAGACTGAAAAAATGGGCATTCCCTTTTCCAGGTGAGTACTCTCACCGTTGAGCTGCTGCTGGAGGGGGAGTGAGTGAAGGGGAAAGATGGTAACAAGGAGCACCTCAGGCAGCTTTGCCTTGGAGAAGGAGCTTGCCTGGGTCTGTAATGGCTCGAGCAAGTGAATTCGGATTAGCCTCAGGGAGAAGAGCCCAAAACCACAGTCCTGTTTGTAGTATTTCTGGGTGGCTAGCTTTGGTAGGGCTTCTGGACTCTACTTCCAGACACATGCGTCTCTCCATGCATTGTGCTATCTAGATGTAATATTTTGCTAGCAGCTTGAAAAGCCATGCTACAAAGTAACAGTTATTAGAAATGCAAAGCGTAATGTATAAAAAATCCTGTGTTCTTCTTATTATAGAGGAGTACACTTTGATTAGTGGAAGTGATTAGTCTATAAAATTTAACTTGCCATTTATTAATTTAACAACCTAACAACCTGACGTTATTAAACACTTAGGGAGGGAAACAGTATGACCTGTGGAAAAGTATTTGCCTGCAAAGGTGCAGATCAATAGTTCTACATTTAGCTAAAGTTTTATGTATTATGCCAAATACAGTTCCTAAATGTCATTTCACAATTTGCATTAGTACAAACTATTAGCAAAGAGTCACATCCCTGACTTGTTTTTTCAGCAGGTCTTCTGATTTATAGTTATGCTTAATGATCTTGTTAAAAATACAATAAATAACTTTTTTGTTCTAACAATTTAGAGCCTTTATTTTTTTCAGGTACTGTCCAATGAGACAAAAGTTTATATTAGGTTGAAGTTTTAAACTGTTAGAAACTAAACTAAATATAGGAATACAAAATCCATCAAGAAATTTACTTTCTAAGTATCTAAGATCAGAGAATGAATTGAAAAATGTGATAGACTGAAAATACAAATGTCATTGATCTCTAAAAAATGAAAGGTAATTTTCTATAAATGCTTTTTAAAATTTATTGCTTGAAACAATACTGTCTGAAAAAATGCTCATAGTGATGTTTTGCTATGTATTCAAGTGTCTTATTCTAACTACTTTCCTTAATTATACCGAGGTTACAGACATTTTCAGTCTCTTATCCAGACACAGTATCCAGGGCAGTAGCATCTGCAAGTTTTGTATTGAAGATAGGTCTGAACTTCAGACTCTGTGTAGCATAGGGAGCATACCTTAACAATTTTAATTGGCCACAATATCACCAAGAGGTCAGCAGTGAAATCTGTATCCCAAAGTTTATGGCTGTCATTTTATAGATTTTGATTTAGGGTTATCACTCACACAGCAATTAATGATCAAACTGTGATATTTAAACTACTGGTCTCAAATGCAGGCGCTCTTCCTGAGCAATTGGAGACCACGACAAAACCAAGTAGAAGGTCACAGCCTGCTCCTCCGTGCAGACGTTGCTCTCTCTCTACAGCCAGAGGCTTTAATCCTCCTGGTGTTTGCACTGGATGTGTGCAAACACAGGTCTCTCCTGTCTTCTATCTGCCTGTGGTGGTGAGGACCGGATGTGTCGTGGCCCAAGCCAGGTGTTAGACAGGGGGAGAGAGAGGAGTTAACTAGAGAAACCTTCAAAAGGTTATGTTCATTATGACAAATGTTCTGCAAAGGGTCATAAATACACTTTCATGGAAACCCGCAGATATAAGGGACGTTATCCAGAGCTTCTTGGGATGGCACATTCCCCATCATTTAACATCCGTAATGGAACAGCGTCCTCGTATTTCTCATGACACTGTTATTCTTCTTAATGGGGATTAACAGCCTGTCGTGTTATTTCCTGCCTAGATTTCTCATGAACTAACATCCCCACATCAGATACTATACTAGCCAATAATAAGAATAAATGACAGACTGCATGGTTTCTTGCCTGACAAGGGTGCTGCATTATCCCACCACACAAAGAGTACAAAGAAATTTTTAGGTTTTATTTATTGTTTTGGCTATTACATAAAAATATTACAGAAATAAAAACTCTGAAGAACTAGTATGGTGTGGTATTGCTCCAGTCATAATGTGCTAGTACACAATCAATACTTATAAAAGCTTTTCTCTTTCCGAGTAGTTTAGTTGTCCAAAGGGAATAAATAATTTACTGCTTGTTCAATCCAGTACTTCTCTCCTATTATTTTAAAAAAAAAATTATTCTCCTTTGCATTTACCACATAAAGAGTTATTTGTTTACATTTTGCCCATTTTAAATCTGTTTCCTCTTTAAGCACACAGAGGATACCCTTGGTCAAGGGAGCTCACCAACATGATGCTGATGACTTGAGAAGAGTTCAGGTGTACATTTTATTCTCCTTATTTCTGAAGCCACTATAGGCTACCGGGATTTACTTCAATGTAAATTCTAATTATTTCTGCATTTTCAAATGAAAACCTTACACAGCTTATAGAGACAGACGTGTGTGTACTCTTAATATACCTAAATACAAGTCAGTGTTGTCAAACTGGTTCACAGCTGGCTAGAAACTACCCTGCAGTTGACACTGCTGTCAGGAAACTCTGCAGAGAAAGGTTGGAGCAGCTTGTCAACACTAGAGGTGACCGCGTCTAAAAGAAGACCGCATGGTGTTGGCCAGCAGAGACCCCTGTGCGGTGCTGCATCCACACGACCCACACTCAATCCACTCGCAGCTGCACAGAGGAGCCTCCCCATCCCCTAGACAGAGCATCCCCAGCACCTTCTGCAACCTATGATTTCTTGGAGAGGAACAACCTTAAATACTCAGGTGCCTCAATTTTTAGAGGATGAGATTATCCTCTAGGCATTTAGTTAATGCTTCCATCTAGCAAATTTTTTCACATTTTCACAGATGAAGTACTCTCTGTACTTCTCCTAATAAAAAATACAGTGTTTCAGTTGGAGACAGGCCTTAACTTATCATTAAGAAAGAAAAAAACCCCAACTTGTACATGTTCCCTACGCCGTCTTCCCAAATGTTTGCATTTTTAAAGTATTTGAGGAATAATCTTAAAAAGACGAGAGTGAAAATTAATGCATGAAATAGCACAGCACACGCCTGTATTAGTGCTATCTTCTGCTGAGAAACCCACAATTTAAACTTTACTTTTAAATTGTCTTCTTCAAACTGGTTTACTGTCGGGGGGGGGGGGGGGGAGTCAGTATTTACTAGCAAGATGAACAGTGTTTAGAGGATCAGATTTCTAATTCAGTTTTTCAGTTTCACCTCCTTTCCAAACAGACACGTAACAATGAATCTAAAAAATCCTGAGATTAATTGCATGACCTGTATAGCCTTAAAATCTTTTTAATGACAATGTCCAAGTCACTCATTTACTGTCTTTGGTATCACATAGAGATTCTGAATTGCATTCAAATGTCAGATGTCACAGTGTTTTAAAACAGCATGGTTACTTGATTATAAAAGGGGTCTATGCTAGTGTGTCACTTTGAAACAGGCAAAGGATTTATCAAACTCTCTTCTAAATATGTTATCTGTGTTGGCCTTGCTGTTGGTGTGATTCCTTTGTAATTTCTGCTCCAGTAATCACTGGTGACTCTCACAGTCATGGTAAGAGGTCCCTAGGTATATCTGTAGTATTTTCACTGATGTATTTTTCAGCTAATAGTGTGATGAATGCACAGTGACCTGTGAACAATTTTGAGGGCTGACACTCATCTGCTGACCCTTAAAACTTTGAAATAACTCCAGTAAAATATTTAAAGACAGGAATGAAAGATAATCTCTCTCTAAAATACAATTTAACGACCAGAAGGTATTAAAAAGCAACATGTGTGGCCATCCTAAAATACAGTGTCATCACTCCAGCTCTGGATTAAATGTAGCAAAAACTTGCTGCTAGTACTGGAATTAATACACCACTAGATTTAGTTAATGATTTCCCCATTACATTCTCCATTTCCCATTTCCCATTGCAAAATCCTTGCATCAGTGGCTGAAATTCCTGATCAGTTCTATGGCCTACCTATGAGACCACAGGTCCAGGTCACGCTGCTGGACAAAACCTTTGAACTATTGTGTGGTTTGGATCTGGAAGTTAGTGAAGAGCAATAGAAATGGAGGTGTAATATATTTCATTGCCTTAAGAAGCACACTTTTGCTCTCTAAGAATAAAAACACGGGCTTGCTCTCTGCAGCTTACTGACAGCAACATCATGCTTGGATCATACTGCACAAGCTTGCTGCTTCTGCATGGAAATTCAGCAATTGATCTGTGAAGTCCTAGACAGCCTGGGTCACATTCTCGAGACAAAAGACTGAAAATGTTAGGGCAGAAATATTTGACTGCACTGGAAAATCCCATGTTAGCCTTCACAGAATTATTTATAAATTCAGTAAATTGTTTCAGGTGAAAAAAAAATCAGGTTTACCTTTACAAGACCGTTGATAGCAATTTGTTTATCATTAGCCCCACTTTTAGCACACAGTATGTATGAGAACCAGGTTCAAATCCACTCCCTAGCATGACTGATTGTCGAGCAGGGATTTGAGCCCAGGTCATCACACTTTTTCTCCCTGGTTCACTGCATCTGTAAGTAGGGTGCAAAAATTGAATATCTCCCACAAACTAAGCGGGTGAGCCTGGCGCTGCTCTGCATGTCATGTGCCGAGTTGATGCTCATTGGGAAGACAGGAGAGCTATATTTAGATCTATCCTGGTCCAAATAACAGCAAGGCTGAACTCCCACTCAGCAACGTGGAGATGGGGCATGTGCAGTTTCTCCTGTTAAAGCTGTTCCACTTTTTTTCACCAAATACTCAATAACAACAAGAGAGGAAGCATGTAAATAACTCACTTGGTTGATGGGGAATTCATTCAGGACATGGGATGCCTGGGCTCTGTTCTCTGTGCCAGGGACCAGTTTGCAATGAGAAAGCAGAGCAGCATCAAGAGAAAGGGTGGAAAACCCTTCTCAGTTCTCTCTGGAGTATCCTGCAGGTTTGCAGTCAGAACAGTCTTTTGAAGGCTTTTTGGCTAACGTATCTGTGCCATCTCTTCCTTATCCCATTTTATCAGTCTAATTTGACACTCTCTTTGCTTTCAGCACAAACGTGTTCTACAGCAGCGTTTTACCTTTGGGTTGGAGCAGAATGCTTTGTTCCATTAGAAACAATTCCCCTAATTTTTCATCCTGATGAAAAAAGAACCTTTTCAATTTCAGCTAATTCTTAAACAATTCTTAATATATTTTTATTTGACTGGAGAACGGAAGCAAAGCACATACCACTTACTCAAGGCCCTGCCCTTTCTTGAAATTTTCCTACTGCTGCTGACTGTGATGATGGCAGAACTAAACCTTCTGAGTTTTAAGCAGAACAGATCAGTTAATGGTTATTTCCTGCATTGATTTCCTTTAATTCATTACAATTGGCTAAAAGTAGCCCAGGAGCATTACAACTTGTATTGTGCCCTCAGGGTGGGAGGAGGGAAGGGATTGAGACACTCTGAAGAGGTCTACTCATCACCAAAAGGAGTTAATACTGGTTCCTCTGACAATCAAAAAAACAATTGTAAGTTGTTATGCATATTTATATATGCCTGAGACACACTTGTAGGCAGCCACATGCGCAGGATCCTCTTGTCTCCAGGAAAAGCGCGCCTTCCTGGAGGTTGATACCGTCCACTATAAACCTCCCTGGCTTTGATATTTATGTGGCCAGGTCTGGGTAGATGCCAGCACTGTCAGTGATGCTTCATCTCCCCCAGAGAAAGTGGCTGTCAGTGAGACACTTCCAATGCAGCTCCCCGGATGCTAGACTTTGCTTTTTTGTTGTGGTTTTTCCTTTTTTTTTTTTTTTTTTTTTTAGGAACTTCAGAAAAATTATCTACCTGACTATTGTTAAATCCCAAATTCAGCTCTGTGAATTGATGCCATGGGTATGGTAGAAGGGGAACATTTGTGTTTGGGACTGAACATAGCTTCAAAAATAGACTGAATAGACTGACACAGAGATGCTAATATTAAACTATATCCTCATAAATATTAAACGTCTTTTCGTAGGCAATGGAAATTTCTTGTTATCACACAACGTCCAAGTGCAAAGGTAGGTGCTTACTCAGCAAACTTCTTTTGACAAGACATCCAGTAAGACAAAGCCAGTATTTTATGACAAGAAAATAATTGTGTGGCTTAGTGGTCATGGCATTCTGATTACCTTTTCAAAGAACAGTTAATAAACGGAGTGTGGGAAAGGATCAAAAGAAGAGATTGCAACACCTTTTTTTGCTTTTCCTGAGGTATCCTATGTATATACAAACACGTATGGATTGCGAATGGATTGACAGCAGCCCCGAGAAGAAAGACTTGGGGATACTGGAAGATAAAAACTGGATATGTGCCAACAATGTGCACTCGCATCCCAGAAAGCCAACCGCATCCTGGGCTGCATTAAAAGAAGTGCAACCAGCAGGTCAAGGGAGCTGATCCTCTACTCTGCTCTTGTGAGACCCCACCTGGAGTACTGCATCCAGCTGTGGCATCCCAGCACAAGAAAGACATGGACCTGCTGGAGCAGGTCCAAAGGAAGGCAATGGAAAGTGGTTAGAGGGCTGGAACAACTCTCTGATGAAGAAAGGCTGAGAGAGTTGGGGTTGTCCAGCCTGGAGAAGAGAAGGCTCTGGGAAGACCTCATTGTGGTCTTTTGAAACATAAAGGGGACTTTAAGAAAGATGGAGAAAGACTTTTTACCAGGTCTTGTAAGGTCTCTTCCAAACCAAACCATTCTATGATTCTATATATCTATTCATACACTTACACAGACATATATTTACATACACATGTATATATACATATATTTATACATCCACATATGCGATTATTTGGAGTGACGTACAACGCATCTATTTTTAATTAGACACAGATATAGAACCTTCTGACAACATTTGCTGCCTTGCAGTAGAAATCAAATAGCTTTAACCAACTGCTCTTTCTGAAGCATCTAAGGAATATCCCAGCATTTCTCCCACAGATTTCTGTCCTACTGGTGGTCATAGAAGTAGCTCCCAAGGATCACATATGTGATGATCTCAAAGTCAGTGCTTGATTTCTTTTTAACGGCACCCACATGGGAAGATTCACCTGGACCCCTCTGATAGGATGATGGCTCACTAGGGCTTCTCATGTAACACCACATGGATGCTACTCTATGACCATAATGCTATACTCTGTGGAGAGGTCCCGGCCATCTTTTTGTCATCAGATGCTGGCTGTAGCCTTACTGGATGTCCTTTCTGGTGCCCAGCAAGCATTTCTGTGCTTTCATTACTGGCTTGCTGTTGCAGCTTTTTAATTCATGCCACCACTTTCTCCACTATTATGGCTTTGAGAGTTTGCTGCAGGCAACAGAGAGCTTGCACAACAGTACGACATGAAATGTAGCGCCAGGCTGCTAGTTCCTACTGTTGGTGCACTGCTCCAGTCCAGCAGCATGGTCTGTGTGTGTTTATCTCTTCAGTTTGCCTTTTCAATATATTTTCTTGGCAATCTTGACAGCTGCTTCTGCTGTTATACTAGGGGAGATGCTGAGAAGGCACGATATGGTCAAAGCCTGCTGACGCTCTACACTTCTAACATCCAAACTAAGGTCCATTATCCATAATAACTATTTCTGCAGCCCTCTCCCAGGCAAACTCAGCCTTATGGCCATCCGTGACAGAAACTGCTGCTTTTTTATGTAAGGGATCCATTTCCCAGCTGTCAACAAAAGCACTCTGCATTCATTAAGGCAGGAGGGGAAAAACAAAGATGAGACAAGCTGCGGGGTTTTGTTTAACCTTGTTCCTCAGGGACACCGGCCTCCTTACAGCTGCCATCCAGTAGACCAAGCACTAAGTACCTCAAAGCAAGATGGCTCCCTTAGGGAACTGACGGAGTATTTACACAATGAGGCTGCTGACAGCCTGTCTGTATTAATACTGGTTAAAACAAAACTTGAGACACTCATAGAGCACAGGTTGGCAATTTGAAGGAGCTGACAGTATTGGAAAATAAAGAGAAAACAGAGAAAAGAAGAGATGCAGTCTTGAAAACATTGTTCTTGTTGAAACGCTGCTAAATATCAATAGATTTCAAGGCCCATGACAGAGTGAGAAAATGAACTTATGAAAAATTACATGTTCAAAACCAGCTCAGGACCATTTCTTGTGTGAGGAGACCTACGCCCCTAATGGAAACCTAATGATGCAGCCGTGGCTACTGCTAAAGGAGGAGTCCTTTGTACCTGTCAACTGAGTGCAGCCATAACCCTCATAGATGTCTTCACCAGAGAGGGTTTTGCTGCAGGCACGGGTGTGCACATCTGCAGGGCAACGAGAAGATGCTGAATTAGGATTTGACTTCTGGGACATGAAGCTTTTCCCTTAAGAGACCAGAAGAAGAAGGCTTTGCCCTTAAGCAAAATGGAAGAGGAGGTGATGGAGGACCTGACATGGCCAGAAGGAGAACTGACAGGAATGTAAACAATGAAAAGATCCAGATGTAAACAAGGGAACAAATTTGCTAGAAAATAGGGTGCTGTTTTTAGTTAATAGCCAATAAAAAGTTTTGTAGATGACGTATTCACAGTAGTAAAAGACTATAAAAGTAGTTGTAAAAGAGTAATAAAGTGATTCTTCTTCACCACCTACTGGAGTTCGTTCTTTGATCCCACCACTACACACGTCCTCATCTGTGGGCTGCTGGAGGCCAGGGAACTGCTGAGGAGGCTGTGGGGTACCTGCTGGCCTGTGCACCTCCCTGGCCATGGGGCCAGCCTCTTCCTGCCTTGCCAAAGCCCTTCTTCAGCGGAGGAAATCTCCCTCCCTCCCGAGCACAGGCTGAATTAAATGGAGATGCTCATCCCAACTGGCACTCAAGAATACTCTGCTTTTTGATACTGTGGTCAGTATTAGCTTCAGGGGAAGAGAGCTACATTTTAGAGAGGGCATGGGATGCTCTTAGATAAGGTGCATAAGTGAATTGTAATTTTAAACAGCTCTGCTGGGAATATAGCAAAATCTCTGCTAGGCAAACACTCTGTCCTCTGCAAAAGAAGGAGGCCTTTCCACTAAGACACACCAACAGATGCTATTAGTTTGAGTAAATAGATTTTCTCTGGGCTTCAGTTTAGTTACCAAGGATCAGCTTCAACTGGACATTTTTTTGTCTGTTGAGCTCCAAAAATGTTAAACTTATACTGAACATAGAAAAGACAGAGCTTTAGGAAGCTTTTATTTCAAATAAATGAACAACACTATCAGAAATATGAAGTATGGCATTCTGAAGTATGATATTGCATTTCAATTCCCCTGTCAGTCAGAGATCCTTCATGATGAAAAGTTGTTTATAAATTTAAGGCAATACGAAGATATTATTTTATTTTTTATCAAAAGGAAATATTTACATCTATTGTCTTTTACATGGTTACAAGTGAAAACAATATACATAAATACTGCACGGGCTAAAGGGCTATAATTCTGCCATGCATTTATCTTTTATTTTGCATGGTGATTTCATTTTTTTTCCCCAACTGCTGCAAGTCATTTTATGGATTTTATGTTGCCTAGGTAATCTTAAAGGTTTTAAACTTTTCATTTTATGTTCTGCTTTAACACTGATCTCATTGTAATGGCATTTTTTTTGTCTTACATCTGGGTCATATATATCATATGGAATGTGTCATATCATTAGCTTATTCACTCCAATCTCTGTACGCTTGCTAAATATACCTAAGAGAAAGTCACCATGCTGTGAAGATGAGAAGATGACAGCACATATCTACATTCAGTTTTGCTCAGTTTCAGGTAGGAGGACACATCTCACAAGGTATAGGTAAAAAGTCACATCTAGTGAGAGCCTTCATCTTGCATCCCTTCCATCCTCCCAACCAGAGGAGATGAGGCTGGTTCACTTCAACCTAATGACATGAAGACTCTGTGCTAGTCCTGCTCCTCTCTCTGACACATGTTCATATGAAGAATAAACCAACAATTTAGTTGAGATTGGACTTCCACCCTTGCTCATGATTCAGAACAGAATGCTACTTAAAAAAAAAAAAAAAATATCAGGGTCCCTAAAAAATCTAAATGTCAGTGTGTCTAGGAAAAGTGTAATTAAGGACTTTGGCTTTGTAATGCTGTACTGGTAGGCAGGCAAAACGTGTCCTGTGAAGTGTCAGCAGAACAACTTTGACTTATGTCAGTGATGTGCCCTTCCTTGAAACACAGTGTTTAGTTCTTGCTGTCTAAGTCTGGGTTGTGTGAGAACTTGTCAGTTCTGAGGTCCCAACGGTTGTGTCTTTACTGGAGAAGACCTGTTAATGCCCAGTTGTGCAACATCCTTTTTTTAGATTCTTAAGCACCAACCAGTGCTTAGCTTTCTAGTGGAAAAGTAGGTATGCAGGCAGAAAAGAAGCCATAATATGCTCCAGAAATCCATCTGATAACTGGGAGATCAGGACCGGGAGTGCCCTGAGAAACACAATTGCCCTACAGTTAGGGCAGAGACCAAACAAGGACAGAGTGAAAATAGGAGTTGAAATAACTGGTTAAAATGATAAGAGGCATGGCTGGATGTCCAGATGAAGACAGATGAAAAAGATGTGAATGGCTTAGCTGAGGGGAGAATGGGTCACAGATTCTTGCAGCAAAAGTCAATTGGATGCTGCCATTTGCCTTTTCTTGCAATACCAACATAAGGGAACCGTTGATGACACTGAAGACAGGTTTAACTTTTTATAAGTGAAACATAATTAAACTGTGGCATTCACTGTCACAAAGTAATGAGAAAAGCCTGGAGCTTACCAGGATAAAAGAGGGACCAGACCTTTATATAGGTAACGAGAACACCTTCCGTTACCTTAGTTGGCAAACACAATTTTCTTAATGAGAAGCGTAAAGCCTCACATTTCAGTGTATAAAGCAACTAGAAACCTCAAGACTGGGGAGGCAGTGCTCCCCCCAGGCAGGTTATTTTGTACCTTAGTGCCTTGCCTTGAGGCCAGAGGCAGGATGCTGGAGCAGAGGGACAGCTGGTCTTGCCTTGAATGCCAATTCCTACATTTCAGTGTTTATATGTAAAAAGTAACAGCTCAGTTATAACCAAAACAAATTTGAGCAAGATCAGTTGATAAAGCAAATCCAATCATAAAGAAGAAAGAAAGTATTATGTGTATGCAGTAAATTTTTGTACGGAAAGAAAATAAATAAAACCGGTTAAAGTAAATACAGCCCAGTAAAACTGAATAATGTCCAAAGTGCTCAGATATAATTCTCACAAATGAAGGTGTCTTTCTGTTCCGGCAGCCTGTGCTGAGGCACACAGAGTATAATATTTTCTCCAACAGTAACAAGCAATTGTCACAAGACCATGAGGCATTTTTCTGTTCTTTCTAAAATTCTTAAAGTAGCAGGTCTGGATTGGGGAAAAACACTCTTAGCCACAGAAGACTGCTTCCCCAGCCGGTGCAGATTGCTGCAGAGCTTTTGACGTCAATGGAACCATACCGATTTATACCAGCTGCGGATATTTCTGCTTAGTGAAAACCTTCAGTAAGATGGTGTGTCCTTCAACTAGTTTTATTAATTCTTATAACTATGTTTATTCTCAAGCCTGATGCTAGTGCTTGAATGTGAGAAGGAATCACTGAAATTTAATTTTACAGCACTGAAAAACCATTTGTTCACATTCTCCAAGTTGTGAGATAGGTTTTTACTTTGCTCTCTAATCAGTTCAAACAAATCTGGAAAAGAGCAGAACCATGTGTTGTTATACATATTTGCTGGTCTACCTTACTTCTTATTATTAACTTGCAACAACAACAAAAAAAGCTTTATTTCCCCCCCACATTAAAGGCAAATTTGCAAGTCACTCATACAGGATATAAGCTCAGTCCTTTGGGGATTCTACATATATTTTTTTCTCATTATTAATATTTATTATTTTATCTTCTTTACTAATTAGTAGGTTTAAATTAACTTAAATTTGTGGATCATTTTTACTGTCCCATTTTTTATCATCATAGCCACGGGAATCTTCAACATGCTGCTGCTGTATATGTCTGAATAAAATGACATAATCTAAACAATTAAATCTTAGAAAAGCAACTGGAACAAGGTAGTGAAATGATATAACTCTGCCTCTCCTTAACTAGTGAAAGGCAACCTTTCCAAGTTGAATTTCCACCATATTCCCACATAGTTCCCTTCTGATCACTCTGCCGTGTAACACTGGATGAGTAAAGTAAAATGGCTTTGTACAAAGAATATTGAAAATACTGGTCTGTGTCTTCTGACAGCAATCTGTGCCTCCTGTTTCTCAGCTCTCGCTTTGAGTAAATGTAGCCCTAGCTGTGAACAAATTACACTGCAGATTTGTAAATCCTGAGATAAATGGCTGTATACAGATGAAGGCAAGCAGCACCAACATTAAAAAG
Source organism: Pterocles gutturalis (assembly GCF_000699245.1). Taxonomy (NCBI): domain Eukaryota; kingdom Metazoa; phylum Chordata; class Aves; order Pterocliformes; family Pteroclidae; genus Pterocles; species Pterocles gutturalis. The sequence continues at coordinate 50,598 of NW_010145840.1, read as the reverse complement.
AAAAGCATTACAGTGCTTTGAATGCATAGTGCAACATCACCAAAAATTTAGTCCCATAAACCAGATTTCAATAGAGCAATTGATGACAAAACCAAAACCTGGCAATGAAAGACCCAAGCCAAGCCCAACAGCTCCCACACTCAGAACAAGAAGTCTGGGGTTTGCAAGAACCCTACACCCACTGTCTGCCCAAATAGATCAGGATGGGAGAGCAACTCTTTGTCCGCTTGTTTGTCTTTCCAAATTGATAAAGGTCAGATTTACCGACATCCTTCCTGGAGTTTGAAAAGTGAACAGAATACTTTTTTTTTTTCCTCCTTTCTCAAAGAAGAGATGGTGAAAAGCAAGTGCTTGAGCAATTATTTTCCCAAGGAGCATACTGTGGCCCTCAATCAGCTGCCAGCTGCTCTGAGGTGATTCACTTCATGTCACTAGAGCTATTTCATTTCACAGTGATGCAACGCAAGTTCTCCGTGTTACTGCAGTTTTAATTCACAAGAGCCCTGCAGCCACTCATGACACATAAGGTGGCAAGTATACTTACTCCCTGTGAGGAAGCTCTGGAAGTGAGGGACTGCCTCATCCCTAAACACTCCTGCTTGTTAGGATTTCAATGCAGTTATGTCATGAAAAAAAGTACAGAAATACGGATAAAACATGGGAATCCCCCCTATACCAGGTTCTGCGTGCTGGACCTTTGAATGCTGCATAACATATGTGTCAGCTAGCTGGAAGACTGAAACATTTAGTCCCCCAAGCCCAGATCAGAGCCAAGAGCACTAATCAATGCTCTTGGCTCTATTCAGGCAGTCAAAAGGCAGTATGGTATCCACTGGCACTGCGTGCTTTATATGGACCATCAGGGTGGAAGGAAAAGCTCCTCCAGTGTCTCTGCGTCCACTTGTCTCAGCAGACAAAGAAAGGTCAGGAGAGGATTTTGTCTTCTCTCCCTGCCTCGGGCTGCTGGGGAGAGTCAATACCCTAGCAGAGCCCCCAGAGCCCTGTGCTCTGTTATCAAGGGAGGGACAAGGAGGAGAAGGACATTCTTGTGCTTTCCGTAGCTGCAAATACTCTCTTCTAGCCTCAGTGGGCAGCAAGAGATCTTGCTCCCTGGCACAAGGAGCCTTGGATTAAGACTGCACAGGAAGTGGGGGAGGAAGGGAAAGAAAAGAGTGAGGGAAGAAAGTCAGAAAGGCCCAGTGCTGAGGCTCTTCACTCACTGCGATGGTGGGGAAGGAGATGTGAGAGCAGAGGGGGAGAGGGGACTTCCACAGGGCTTCCTGAAGTCACCTCACTGGAGCAGATGAACACTGACATCAATGTTCACAAAACCAGGGCCCCAGCACTCAGTGCCTAACACTGCTGCTTGTCCTGTTGAGTATGTCTCTCTCATTTGGGCAGTTAAGTGGAGAAGAAAGCTGTTTCAGAAAAGATACCAGAAATTTTCAGGCAGGAGCAATTATCCAAACCATGTCAAAAGTTGGCCTAGACTCAGTTACAGATGATCAAGGACAATGCACTACTTCACAAGTTCAAAAGCTTTGATTAATATTTGCAGCTACTCTGGAGCTACAATGCAATACAAGTCTAGCCTTAGGGCTTTTGTGTTTCTTTAAAGCATTAGCCATTAATAGGCTAAGTTTACCACTGGGATACAGAGCACTGGCCCAGCAATGCAGCTCAAATGTATTTATTTTCCAATCTATGGTTTTCAAGTACAGTGTATCATTTCTACAAGGCTTTAATGAGAGCCAAGAGGTGTACACTATAAGCAACAAATTTATATTTCTAATGGAGCTCGGTTCAGATCAGAGAGTGATTTATTAACTTTCCTCAGCTTTTACTTGTATTTTGCTAGAGATGAGGAATTTAGATTTAGATCTAAAATCCACAGGATAGCATCAAGAGCCTTATTTTCAAAGCCAAGATTTTTTTAGTCTTAAATTTACAATTGTTCCAACCTGCTTTAAGGTCAGTCATTCTGAGGAACAGTGAGTATCTGCCAGCCACTCTCTGGACTGCCTCATTAAAATGAAAGCATGTAACTTATAAAAGAAAAAAAAAAAAAAAAAAACCACAACCATTTTTTTGAGAGCATACATATTTAGTGAAAAAGCAGAAGGAGAGACCTTTACCTAAATAAGTAAATCTTAGCAAGATGTTTATCACTACAGTTATTGTCAGAAATAACAGAAACAACAAGGAAAATACTATTTGTCACCAGCCAGTGGGACAGAGACTGCCCTCTCCAGCAGAAGACAGTGTCCACCTATCTGTAACCTGTAAGTTGTATATAAAGTATGAGTGATTCTAAGATCCACAAAGCTTCATGAGTAAGTCCAGCATGCTGGTCCCGAGCACACTCAGCTGGCAAACATCCAGAAAAGACTTTCTATTAGGGTTATGATAAACAGCCTAATATGATCACTGGATCATTCAGAGATTAGTTCTTGTGCTGAATTGTACAGGACCACAAGGCAGGAGGAAAACCAGAATAAAGATGACAGAACCTAGTAAGAACTGTTTCCTATCCGAACAATTTACAAAGCAGATGTTTCCTAGAGGTGGAATCGAAGAAAGCTTGCCACAGATAACAAAAATTGTTATTTCTGACATATTGAAGCACTATAAAAGAAGTTCCCACTGGAATCAATTTTTTAATAAAACACTTAGAATAACATCAAATTTTGAATATTAGAAATATAACGCCACAATGTGCTCTGAATACTAATTAAAGCTGTGTTAAAAACCCCACATAACCTCCTGTCTTACCATCTAACTGAATAAGAAAGAAAAATATTAAAACAAATAGAATGCTAACAAAAAGCATATGCTGGTTGTGACAGAAACCTCAATGTACTATTTAACAGTGTCATTTATTTTATCCTTTCCCAAATCCATTTATTTGTGGTTGTTATGTTAGTAAGGCTAGACTTTAATACAGAAAAAATAATTGAAAAGTAAAGGGGAAACGAGCATTTTGAGCTTATGGCTCTTTCAACAACACTTCCTTGATACACGAGTCCATTTCTGCTTATTCGTGGCTCTCTTCTGTCACATAGACCTGTTTGTTCTCACTGGAAAATGTGGGGACAGTAAGAGCGGAGTGACTCAAGTTTACATGATCAGATTAATTTTTTCTCCCTCTAATGAAAAAGACAGACATTAACTCATCCTTTACATAGATTTATTATGTTCAATAATTGTCTGTTATTATTACTGTACATTGTAATCTATTTCTAATGAATCCCTCTTGGTTATGGTGAAACAAGTCTTGCATAATGAATTCTAATCTGTTAGTCATTATCTTTGTTAATATTTTACAGTCTACATTTATTACTGAGATTAAGAAACAATTTGTACAGTGCTTGGTATTTTCACTATTTTTAAGTGCTACCTCTTCTAATTAGTGATCTCCGCATTTGCCTTTTCCTTCTTAGATTAGTACCAACCACACTGGAAACATAATGCTTTCAACCTTCTTTTAAAGTCTTCTTCTGGAAAACACTATTTACAAAATTCCCATGTATTTTTTAGAATGGGTGCTGCTTCGTGTGCTGTATCAGCTCATCTGATTGATGCTGCTTGGGTTCAAGCCTGAAAGTAGATGCATGGGACTGGAGCTGACAGGAGCAAAAGTGGCTGCACACAATCACATCTGGGCATTCTCCAGCGATTTCTCTTTCTCAGTTCTGGAAGACAGAGATTTCTTTAGGGGAAGCAGTAAATCTGCTCAAGCTGTAAAGCTGCTTCCCATCTACTAGTTAGAAGGTTTCAGAGTGCGCTCTCCAGTCTCCTATTTGTAATATCTTTTACAGTTACAAATGTCTTGGCACAGAGGTAATAACTGGGGAGCTATTATCAGGTCTTGTAATCTCATTACTAAACAGCCATCGCTAGCTTGATGCAAGTTAGCCACGGAAGAATCCACACTCTGCATTAAAACACTGAGGGATACAGTGCTCAGCCCCCATTTAATTAGATGCATGGTAAGAGTTTGTTTAATGTCACGCCCATGAGCATTACTGCAGTGAAGTGAGGGAAGGGGCCATTTCAGTCGGCTGAATAATTCCTGAACAGTACTATGTGCCTGAAGAACCCCCTTAAGTACTTCACTGCACATCCTTATGTGGTGGTGAACATCTCTGAGCAGGCTGCCATCAGGGTTGCTTTTGGTAGAACAGACCAGCAGTGCCTTTGCCAAAGCTGTTTTTTGTGCCTTCTGCAGTCTCTGTTGGGCAAAAGGTTAAGGGTGGATGAGCGATGCTCATTTTTAGTCCCCCTACAAATGCTTATTGGCATTTGGCAATTAGATTTGACAATTACAGCCATTTGGTAAACTTTTGACAATAAGCAATGGAAAATGTTTATTTTTTCAAGCTTTTAATGGGCACATACTGGGTTTGATTAAGTGTTTTTGGAAGGGTTCCTTAGGGCACAATGTGTTTCTGGTAAAAAACTGTAAGCCTTTGCATTAGATAAATAATTAGATACTCACCCAAGGCCTCACTCCGCTTTATTGGGGCAGAATCTGAACTTTTACATATTGGGAAAATATCTGGTCTGATCTGAAAATGTGTACTTATGAAAGCGTTCTGCCTGGAGGGAGGTGAAGACCTTTCCACTACAGAAATCTTCAAAGAGTCTCAAAGTAAACCTGTACCATCATCCTGCTGCAGTATCTGTAGGGCAGCAGGACCAGGTTCTGTTAGCCTCTAGGAGCATTTCAGTGAATCCTGTAGTCCATTTCTAATTTCTGCTGGATGTCTTTCTGCGATGTGATCTGTTTTTCAGGGCCCTACCTTTCTGTGGCATTTGTCAATGCTTTTTGTACTTCTGGAAATATTTTTTGATTCATCTTTTCCTAATCTCTCAGAAGAGATAATTTTCTTCAGTTTCCATTGTTCTATCTAATATACTGTGTAGAGCAGCTTTCCTTTCAGCAGTTCTAACATGTTCTTTAATATGTGGTCAGTATATAACCATTTCTATTATTCCCAGCGTGTTCTTCATAAATTATGCCCAATGAGCATTATTAAACCAATGTGAGAAGGATTATGTTGAATAGCTAACTCCTCAGCAGCATCTTCCCTGCTGGAGCGTGGAGTCTCTGTTCAAGTTTACACACTGCATTGCAAACGTTCACAGCAAAGTGGAAGGAAGAATGAATGGGCGTCAGGCAAAGATGGCTAGGAAACATGGATTGTCCTTCAATGTGCAAAATATCCATCCCAAAATCTGACACGTCAACACTGGTTTACCATGGTTATATCAATGAAGAGGAAATAATGGTGAGACGACTCAGGCTCCTTCCCCCACTTCACTGGTGACTGATCGCTAATTTACACTGTGGTGAACTTAATCATCACTGAAGGGACAGAAAACTCCTGGCAGTGGAATGACAGCCTCAAGAAGTCCTGCGCAGCTGCCTTTTGCTGCACTGTGGTATGGGCAAATATGCTGGAAAGCTTTGAAAGCAGCAAACAGCAAAACTTGCACTGCAGCCATTTAAGGAGTAGGTCCTCCAGCTTTCTTTTCTACGAATGTATGACACCCAGGTTACGAAGCTCCAAGACTGATTACGGCCTTTGGATGCTTCTGTAACATAAATGTTTACTCAGAGCAGAACTAGTCACAGCTGCTGCACTGATGGAAAAAGATCAACCATGGAAACTAGGAAAAACCAAACAAGAAAGAGAGCAGATAGTAACGTGCACGTAGCCAACAGATTGTCCCAAACTGTGGAGCCTTCTCTGGGGTTTGAGAATCACCCATAAGGTCACAGGTCTCCTGAACCTGCTGGAAAATCATTCTTGGTCACTGCAATTCAAATTTCTTTTAAGAACAAAAAATTCCAATATATGATTACACAATTATCCATTTTGTATAGCTATCCTCATTTCACAGGAAAATTTGACAAACATGAAGGGCACGAAGACTCAGTGAAAATTCAGAAATTAAACAGTATGCATTTTTGAAAGAACAAATGAAATACCATTTTCATATTCAGGAATGAGCGGAGAGATGAGAGAGAGACAAAACTCTACGGACAAAGAGAGAGAGCAGGACAGAAGCACCAACCCAGACAGAAAAAGTGAATCAAAATACAAAATGCTAGAGCTGTATAGCTTCTGAGACAGAGTATACACCTGGTGGAGCATGAGAGTTAGGAGACAAACTTCAGAGGAAGACAGAGGTTTCCTACTCCCTTTGAAGTGGGGAAGAAAGACAAAAAAGGAGACAGAGAGACCAATGAAAGATACGTGAAAAAGAAAGAAAAATTAAGGAAGAGGGATCAGAAATAAAGAGTAGCAAAATTCATTCACAGGGAAAAAAGAAATAAAAGGGAAGAAGGCAGAAAGCCAACAAAGGGGAGAAAGTGAAAACAAAGGAATAAGAGGGAAAAAGTCACTCATACATGTGCCTACCAAAAGCCATTGAAAAAACAGTTCCAAAGTCATCAGAAATGTCTACCAGGCGACATTAGATATGTGTCTGTGTAGGAGAAAATTGGGAGTTTTGCTTGCAGTTGTGAGATGAGCATGAGGGATATCATTGATAGCCATGGGAAAGAGGACAGTACATATATTTCTATAGTCTTCTGAGATGAGTCTCATATTTACCCCTCTGCAAGAATAATACACCCACTGGCTGCATATATGGACATGTGAAGAGTATGCAGATGTGTGCACACATGCACACACAAAGTATAGCATTTAGAAATGCTTGGATTGGTTCCAAGGTAGTTGAACAAAATGAGACTAATAAAATATAATTAAACATTAATTACTGTAACCATCAAAAATAATTGACTTGTACAAAGCACAGCACTCCTATTAAAAAGGGACCTAAGGGTAATAAAAAACATATACTATTCTGTAACGCAGACATAATAATTGCTTTGAAGCAATAAAATTTATAGGCAACCGTTAAAATTCTTTTGTGACCATTTAAAAGTGTGAGCACTGGACAGATTTGGTCCAAAACTGTCTACTATAAGGCAGTCTTGGTATTAATAAAGAAAAAACATTACCAATTGAAAATCAAACCAAAGATGCACTGCTGCTTGAAGTAAATTTTAAGTAAAACTCGCTGGAGCTGTCATCATCCTTCTTCCGTCAGCTTTTCTTTCTGAAAGTCTTTTGAGCATGAGAGAGCCAGAGCTGGCAGATGAAAGCAGGAGAGTTGAGATCTTCAGCTGGTGTGAACCTACATCACTGCACTCACTTCCTCACACTTTGCTGGTTTTTAACAGTGAAGGGAAGAACTAGCCTCAGTCCAGGCAGAACTGGGGGAGAGACACAGACTGGTTAAACCAAGGTTACAGCAAGTGAAAGAGAGAGCCTGAGTAAAAGAGTATTTAATCGACCAGTGGAGTCTAGATGGAGCTGCAGACTGAACAGTTCATGTCAAGGACACTCCTACTTGCGTTTCAGGGTGTTTGACTTCAGACTAACTCTTAGCCTGCTCCTTAGAGTGCCCATTAGTGTCTTATTCACTCTCTCAGCATCACCTTGTCTCCTCCTTTGCTTTGTCTGCAGCCAAAATGTACTAGTTATTTGGCTGTTCATCTCCCATTCTTCTCATTTAATCTCATATATTCTATTTATTTGGAAAAGTTTTGTTCTAGTCCACATAGAATAAAGGAGTTGGAATGGAAACAGACAAAATGCAGAGCACAAAAGTTCGTCTTCCTGAGTCTATACTTAATCAAGGAAATCAGAAGCGTTGAAAATTTTAGAAAAAGGAAAAAGAATAAATTTCACATTTTTCTTAGGCTCTGCTCCTTCTCTACTGCTACTGTGTTGGCAACAGCTTGATAAGGTAGTGACTTCACTCATTTTGAGAAAATGCTGTCATTCTTCCATAAAATGACTACTAAAAAGGAGTCAAGTTTTTAAGGCAGATGTAACATCATTGTGAGTTGGTGGAGATGCCATGACATGAAACATACATGGCATACGGTGCCTTCACTTGTTCTACAAGAAAAATATTAAATGCAGCAAGGTAAAGTCAGTTGAAATTGTGAAGGAATGACACTGCCATCTGAGAAACTGTCATTACTATGAGACATTATCATTGCTATGTTCAATTTACTACAATACACCAATCAAACATACATCTACCAACCAGCTCTGCTTTTAGGACATTCATTCATTCATTCATTCAAAGAAAAATGTGCCATCCCGAGAACCAACTGAACAGGCTAAAAGGATCCTGGTTTTGGTAGTGTCTCTTGGCCGCAGTGCTAAATCATGTTGTATCATATCGTATCATATCATATCATATCATATCATATCATATCATATCATTACAACGATGAGAAAGTAAAGAAAAGTATTTTTTATTTCAGCTATCTCCCACAGTTTTCTATGTCATGCTATGCTTTCTGGGCATGCAGCAGGTTTAGCTGCTCCTATGCTATAAATATTTCTCTTACATAACTAATTAATCAGCTAGAAAGTCAAAGAAAGCAACTATTTTTAGCACAATATTGCCAGTCACGCTTCTGGAGTGTTATTTTCTGCTTTTAAATAAAAGGACTTCTTCATTCTGCAGTTCCTTCCCATCAATGTGTGGGACTGTGCCAATTCAAGCAACATTTCTGTATAAAGAACACTGATTAATGATCCAAAATTCCAGGCAAGCTTTATTGTCTCCGTGTTGCTACTCGAATTGCTTGCAAAGTTTCTGCAAAAAAGATTTAAGCTATTCATATATAACACCTAAAGTATTTTTCAGGCTTTGGCTCTTTAAGCCCAAAAAGAATTAATCAATCAAAGATTTTTGAAGAAAGCTTATACTGTTAGGCAAAAAACTTCAGTTTTCATCAAAAAATGTTTTAAAAACAGATTTTTACTACTTTCATTCCTACCGGATATTGTCTTGGCTTTTTAAATGTCTTCTGCCGACTAACCAGAGACAAGAACAATTACAAACGGGCCTAAGGAGCCAATCCTCAATTACTTCAATCTGGAATGACACAGTTTTAATTCAAATTGAGGTTTGAATTCTTAATTTTGAAAATTATTTTTAACATTACAAATACAAACTGTATCTCCAAATCCTGTATTAAAAGCAAACCAAGGTTGTGAATTATGAACTCAAAAGCTGCAGGAATTAAAGTTCTTTCTTTGTTGATGGAGGGAAGACAGACTGGTAAAGTAAAATGAGTCTGAAAAATCTGAAACCCAGAATGAAAATTTCATGGTAGAGGACTTAAGTTCATGTAGTTCACCCAGTTTCAAAGCAAAACACTCCTCTTGAATATATTACACTTCTACTTTAGAAAAGATCTGGTAGCAGCTGCAATCCCTGGTCCAGTTAGTGCTGGATCTGGTTGACCACTAGTGGGGTCTGGTGCCCTCAGCTTCTGACTCTCATTCCAGATGAGCCTGGGTACCACAGATCCTGTGTCATACCTGCCCACCTCTTGAGGACACCTCGCCATCCTACGTTTCAAATTACTTCAGGGATACCTACATGGGAGCAAATTTCCCCCCTACTGGATGTGAACTGGTGGATGTTCATAGCATGGAGCTGTGGAAGGATAGAAGAGCTGAGCTCCGGATGATGCAACAGGCCCTCTCTGGTCCCCAGAGTATGGGGCTATGACTCCAGGATCTTTTGGTTTCACACCAAAAACATAAGTGCACTTCATGCTTCTGAGGGATGGACAAAAACGGGAGGGATGAGAGCGCTCTCTCTACTCTACAAAGGTGCACCAGGGTTAGAGGACAGAACCAAACAAAACCAGTCCTACCTATGGGGAACATCTCCTAGATAATAATATCCACATATATTAAAACACCACAAAATGAAGCAATTTTATTCTCCCAAATCACTTTGGTTTCTCCTCTAGGACACAGACAATTTTTGAGCAAAGGTCTGTTACCACAGAATGGTGTGGTTGGGAAGGTATTGCAACCTTTTTTCATTCAATAAATGAGTCTCAGATTAAATGTGCTACTGTATCATTCCCAAATGTTTGTTTACCACATTGCTTTCATTTTTTATTAAGCATTACCATACACAACCAAATTAAGACAATTTTCCTGTACTTGTTTACATGTAAGACTGGATTTAGATATGGGAGATTAAGTACACTGAGGGGAAAAAAAACAAAACCACAATGGATGGTGATGGTGATGACAAGGACAAAACAGTTGTTTGCAGCCACAGCGTGGTATTTGAAAAGCAGGACCTCACCAAAGACAGCTTGAAGTTTTAAAAGGATCAAATGGCTCCTGTTGGGTTAAGGGTAACTTTCATACAAAGCATGATGTAAGTGGCAACAGTTTGTGCTGTCTGGCTGCCAAGATTTACTGAAGATAAAGGCAGCAAGCTAAATCATTTTCAGGGGAAAACCACCTCAGGATCTCGGAAGTTCTGATGTGTCTGATGTGTTTTCTACATCAGAAGCATAAGAGATGAGCTGGTCTTTGAAGAAGAGAGCACACTGTACAATACCGAGGAAGGCGAGCAGTGGGACACTATGATAACCCTGTCAAAACCAGAATTTTCCTGCTAATACAAATCCCATCTGGCATCTACGTCCTCTCATCCTGCCACAACCAACTAAGGCTGCAGCTCAAAGACAATCATGCCAGGCAATACGCAATTTTGTAATTAGTTTTATAAAAAAACCCAACAATCAGAAATTCTGTCTTCTCAGTAGCAGTTGTTATTCTTTTCCCAGAGAAACTGAAGACAAATATCACTTTCAGCTATGTTAAATTCTTAACAGAAGAAGTGAGGAAACTCCACAGAGTGCAATGAAAATGTTTTAAAAATGCAAATAAGCAGTGACATACAACCGAGAAGAAGGGGAAAGCTTTTTCCCAGGGAACATAACTCCATTATTGAATGTAATCCCAATACATTTATAATAAACTAATTTCCTCTAACAATTCTTCTTCTTTTTGAATGACCCTTTAAAAATATCTGTAGATCATAGTAGTACTACATTAGCAGTTGGCTTCTCTATGTGACTAACCTAATAGTATTATTTAAATAAGTTTAAAACGTATATACTTCCCACAAAAACAGAGCAATAACAAAAATCTGGTAATGTCAGAAAAGCTTTGTATATCTGTCTTAAACTCATCAAATTTAAACCTAGTGAACCCAAGTCCTTCTCTTCAAAACACAGACAATGGAGTTCTTTTTAATTCTGTGATTAACAAGAAAATAATTTCTTCAAAACTAATTTATATGACATTACTGCTATACTGAGCCAAGATGACTGCACGTTAAATTTTGTCAGTGTGGGAAAAGTTATGTCAAGAAATAAGAAAAAAATACCATCATCATGTTCATTTAATGGATGAAACATGAAGTGAGCAGCAGTGGAGATAAGCACCCTGAAGGCTGTTTGGTTTGTCACAATGTGCACATGCAGTAATCCCTGACAGGCCTTGGTAAAGAGGTTTTTGTTTTTGTTTTTTTTCCCCTTGCTTTTTGCTAATGCAGAGCAAAGCTGTGGTGATTGCTGCTTACTAATGCATTAGACTTTTAGCAGTGTAAACATGAAGGCAGTAGTTCAGAGAACACTAAACGTGAGAGATGTAGCAGATGTGTAAAGTTAATTTTATTTACAGCATAATCAGGAGCAGAGTTCTCTTGCTTCTCCTTCCAATCTAAACCTGAGCCCAGAGAAATCAAATTTCTTCCTCCCCACAAATCCAAGCTGCTTCAATTCCCTTGTCTTATGTGGATGTAAGAAGAGCCAAATTTGACCCAGACCTCGATGTTCTTCAGGGAAATCAGTAACTTTGCTTCACAACTTGTCTACATTACATTGTCATTACCATTGTCTTCATTTGTTTACTTCAAGAGCATTTCCAATACACCAGGCGCTTCCAAAACAAAAAGCAGATGCTACCTGGATTTGAGACTCTTAAAGACTGAAGGCAGGAAGACAAACAAGGCATGGGGTAGCAGGTAACACAATATAAGCATGCACTTGAAAAAAAAAAACACAAATAAATTCACTCATGCTATGGCCACAATCAGTTAGCTCCTTTCCTCGTGTCAGATGACGCCAGTAAAATAAACAGCTCTGATTCTGCTTGACAGCTCAGGCCTCCTCCTGCTTTGCTACAAGAGGGGGTCGGGAGGGCACAGTCACCGCAGGTGATTTCTACACTTCAGAGGGTTGTGTTTTGCCTCCGCAGAGGTGCACGGCTGGTGGGGTGGGATAGGATGCGGAGGCTGGACAGAGAAATGCTTGGGGTGGGTAATGGAGACAACCTCTTGTAGCAAAGGAGTAGGGGGCTGACTGCTGCGGGTGGGATATATGGTGCTCACTGCCCAGGAGGGGCCTCATCGTGCTGGATATGGATTGATCAAAAGAAGAGCTGGTGCCACTGACCCTGGACAACATGAAGCTCCTGAAATACAAAAATCACTGCCTTTCTGATCTTCTGTAGAGCATGTACACTACAGAAAGAAATTGTCCAGCGTTTCCACTTTCTCCCTTCACTGACCCAACACGCCTTTGCCCCAAGCAAATAATCTGCCTGCATGAACTCTGCGAGGCAGATAGCACAGGCATAGCGAATATGCTCAAACACGTCCTCTCAGATACTGCTGAGATGGTTTACAGGGTCAGCTTCCAAAACTTCTATAGGCAACACTTTGTGACCATTCCTGGCACAAAAGCTCACCCATCTGCTACTGCACCTGATGCAAGAGGTATGCATAAACAGAAATAAAGAAAAATGTACATCTGCACATTTGTCTGCTAATGATTAGACAGGTATCAGAAGAAAACAGGGCTAAGCCTGGAGGATTTTACCACAGTCAGATGTGTACAATACGGCATAGACCTCTACAAGAGATAAACACCAGACAGTGAAGACACTAAAATAGCAGGCTGCAAAATGGAAAATGCAGATAGCCTTGTCTAATTCAGAAGCTCATCATGGAGGACAATGGCTGCTCCAAGGGGACTGTAAGGGGGACAGTTCTGGCACTGCTGCCCCAGAGAAACATGAAGCCTATGTGAAGAGACAAGGGATCCTCCTGAGATGCAAAAATGAAAGTGTTCTGCCTGCATGATCTCCGTCCTGCTCTGTGCAACAGAGATGTGGACCTTTGAGAAAGCTGCTAGGCAAGGATGCCTAGCTCTTGAAATGAATTGTTAACAGGCAGTCAAGGAGATGGCATGAGAAATGAGATGATCACGGAGAGTCCCTGGCACGGCAATCAGGAGGAAGCTCGAGCTGTGGGGCATGCTTGCCAGATGAAGGACAAGCACTTGCAAAAAAGACCATGTCCTTTAGCCAGAAAGGTTTGCTCTGTTAAGTGGTGAGATGACATGGCAGAACATTTAGGCAGTGCTTTTAAGATGCCATGTGCCAAAGCTGGGGCCAGAGTCTTGCTAAATGAAATGCAGGAGCTCCGTGCAAGCTCATTAAGCTGTGTCGGTGCTATCACCCTCCCTGCCTCTCTGGCCACCTACAAAACACTTTACTGGCCTGCCAGGCGCATATACACACTTCAGGAAGCTGTTGGGGGAGCCAGGCCCCCAGGCAGATAGGACTGGTGTGACTGAGCTCTCTGCCCTCTGCCTGGCTGTGGTGGGGTAACTCCTTTGGGTTACCCCTCTGCCCTCCTTGCCTCTACTGCCTTGGCGGGCCATGGGACGTACCCCAGCCTGGGAGCCACATGCAAACTGCTCTGGGGCTGCAGGCAGCTCCGGGGCCACAATCAACCGACTGAGGGGCGACACAAAGAAGGAACAGGGTCCAAAACCGTGCAGCAGGTATATTCCTTCACCTATCTCAAGTCAGCTACAGAGAAAACTGTATGGAGTCCCTTATACTGGCCAGCCCAGGGTTTGCTCTGGCAGGCTACAGTGCTGCTGGGGGTAGGCAGCAGCAAAGTGAGACCCCTCCTCCTGCAGAAGCAGGGTGGCAAGGCCAGGGACCTGCAGTCCCCACCGCCCCGTTACAAGCGGTGTTAGCAGCCAACTCTGACAAAGGCCTGAGCTGCACTTTCTCAGCACAGCTCCCAGGTGTGCACAGCCATCCCACACAGCAGCCAGCTGTTTGCACACACACGCACACACACTCACACACACACGCACACGCACAATTACGTGATTTCAGCGCAATAAGCTTTTCCAGTCTGAGGAGAAATGAGATCTCCTGCGCTGCCGTACATGTGGCATTTCATTCATTGTTTTTTTCCAAACGGAAGACTTGTCATATAAACAAAATTAGTGTGTGTGTATCATTTTACTGCTTCTGGATGCCTTGCGAGAGAAACACAGCAGAACACACACTATTTATCAAAGTCCTGATGGGGAGGAAGGTATTTTTGTTGCATCCCCTAAATATCTTCTGTTTCTGCTACTTTCTCTCCTCTCAGTGACAGCAAGCATGTTTTGACATAGACCAGAACATGCTCGCAGTTTTCCCATCTTCAATCTAGCCTCTTCTAAAAAAAAAAAACCCAAACATGGGTAAGATTTTCAAGAGCACTTTTGCTGAATTCAGCCTCCCTCTGCTCACATTTAAGTCAGTGGGAATTGAGGCCAGTGCTGAACCTTTTAAAATTCTTACCATGTATTTACATTATTCTTTTACAGGTTTACTTTAAATAATAACCGTGTATAACACACACTGTATATATGCAAAGCACACTTTCGCCTTTTCTGGCATTGAACTTTACAGATAATGATCCTTCAAAATGCTTGGCTCTGTAAGCCGAGCAAATGTCTGATACGTGGGGTTTGTCTCCATTTCATGAAGAAAGGAAGTGAAAGAAAGGAACTGGACAGAAACTACACTGCACTGTGGAAAAGGTGATCAGGAAAGAAAAGAGACTGTCTGAAGAGTATTAATGAACCTTTGGCTCATCTATAAAACGCAACTTTTTTGGAAAATGCTACTCAAAATAATATGCATTAGGACTTTCAGTGAAATTATCTCTTTTGACCACAAGTATCTGACACAGACGTAAGTATGTTTCAGATGACATTAGTTCACTTAAGAGGAAGCTGTTGATAATATTTGATAATAACTATGGAGACAGTTTTACACATAGCAGCTGGAAAAAGGCGACTTGAATTAATAATGTACATTTCGAGCTCCAGCTACAGCTCAGGGGGGCTACCTGAAGAGTGACCATGTTTTTGGAATGCTGCCATCTGTCTCACAGCAGTACACTACTCTTGAAAAACATGGTGAACCTCAGATGCACATCTGCCAAGTGGGGGTCCCTACACTTGCCTGAAGCTAGACTGGTTTCTTGCTAGAGCATGTAGTTCCCTGAAAGCTTTCCAGGATGGGGAATGACGCTGCTGGATGGATGAGCTGAGACCAATCACCACTGGGCCTCCAGATGAGCCAGGGACTTTGGGAACTGCCTGTATCCCAGTTGGAGAAGATGGGATTTGCCAACAGAATATCTATGTTATCAGGGGGTTAAAAAATCTGTTCTGAATAGGAGCACAACAAATTTCTGAAACATCAAAACTTACTGCAAACTGGAAACTTGTGGTTTTACTCACTCCTGTCTTCAACCAGATGATACACAAGTTTAATACTTCAACCAGCCATATAGAGTTTGACTTGAGACGGGGATTTCTGTTGTGCTCTTGAGGAATAATTTGAGATTTCCAGACCTTCTTCTGCCAATGGAATTAAGATATCACTCCTTAAAAGGCCAAGCTAATCACATCAACTGCAACGAACAGAACAAGTACTGCCACATAAGAAGTCAGTAAACCACCTGCAATTGCTCTGTTGCAACATATCAGTACATTGGCAAATTAATGTATTTCCAAACTATTGTAGGGATAATGCTTAAGTAGGACATGCACTTGACTACTCAGAGGTATGGACTTGACGGTTGGACTTGATGATCCTTGAGGTCTTTTCCAACCTTAATGATTCTATGATTCTATGATCATTATTCAGAAGTGGTAATGACTGTCTTACCTGGCATTAATGTAATTACCAAAATACACTCTTACACACACTGTGAAAAAATCCCATCACATCTATGTCTGCCCAGAAAATGACTCAAAGAAAGATGTAGTTTGCAACTCTCAAGTTTCTTGACATACCTTATATATTTTTCGAACACTCTCAAGTTTCTTTGACCTTCAGATGCCATATATTGATTGCTCAGTGAAGTTAAACGTACTCCTCTCAGCATCCTCCATCTGTGCTCATCCCTGGCAGAACTTCTATCATCTCTTGTCATCAGCTACACGAGCAACTCTCGAAAATAAGCCCTCTCCTCTGTTTTTCAGCTTATCTCTACATTAGTATTAACTGAATGCAAACATAGATAAAGGAGGGATTTTTATAGATGCTCTATTAACAGAAGCTACTTATTCACTGAGTGCAAGCTTTCTTAAAAGAAGCTCTGAAAGGATCATTTCTCCCATCTCTCTCTGCTGAAGTGCTGCTAATACTGCTAATTCAGACTAGATTATTTTACCCTTACTTGAATCCAGCACAAGTCTCATGTACTTCTGCAGGGGGATTAAACAGGTTTAAAATTATGTTTAAAAGACCTTCTCACAACTCTGCTCAGGGAAAGGTGAATTTTACCCACTAGTTTTTTGTTTGTTTGGTTGGTTGGTTGGTTGGTTTTGTCCTTGTTTATGTGTATATTCAGGGGTTTGGATCTTGTCAAGGTTGCTAGATAGCCTTTGACAATTTTGTAGCATTCATTGTTTTTGGAAAACATTACCTGGGGTAATATATATTGCAAAACCAGACACTCTCTCAATCTTTTTCTCTCTGTCTTAATTTAAATACAGTTTTGACGCAGTGTTGACTGAGGCTGGTCTTATGTGTTTTTAATTACAAATAAACATTTTGTTCACTCCTTTGGATTTTTTTTTCTGCTTTTCTTTGAAACTAGATGCTTCTTTTGTTTTCTATTTATGAAACCTTTTACAGAAAATTATTGCTTCATGTATGGGTCTTTGGTGGCACACAGAGCTTCTGCAGATATTATTTTAATTAGGTTGCTCAGTTCCATTTCATTTTTAAATGGCTGTGGCAGGGACCTTGTGTTGTGATCCGCTGAATGGGAGGGAATGTCTGCTGAGGATTCTTCCCTTCTAGAAGCAGTGTATTAATGAGACATTTTCTTAATAAGAGCCTTGCATCAAGTCCTGTAATCAGAACACAAGATACACCCAAACCAGCAGAAACATTCATTAATTCCACAAGCCTCCCTTTCTGCATTGAATTTAAATATTATTCCAAAAGGAATTTAACCTTAGCAGTGATTTGGAGTGAAAGGATGTTTATATATTACAGTTAGTAAAATTTAGTGAAATTTGTCATGTCATATACCAATTGGGTTTCCTATATATAAGGCTAGTCTTTAGTAACAAAAAACTAAAACCTGTTAGTGATAGGGCTGCAATGCCTTGGAGTAAAGAAGCAATTTAGTACAGGACTTTAAAATTGTTACCTGATTATTCTTCAGTTTGCCCTAACCAACACTGAGAAATAATTGGTGCCTGACTTCATACAGTAGATTGAAATAATTCTAACTTAACACCTGTGAACTCATTATTAAGTCTTTCCAAGCAGAGAAATAAGTGTGTTATTCAACACTTCTGACACAGTGGTGCAATACGATCACACTGTCTCCATCCAAACTCTCTGGGATGAGAAGCCTAAAACATTAATTAAAACAAAACCCAGACATACACCTCATCATACTACTGTAGCTATAAGATAAATCCTTCAGGGAGATTGAGAAACTGATTTACAAACTATTACACAAGCTCTCCTTTCTATGTTCACCAACTAATTTCATTAACACCTCTTATGGAATTAAAAGCAAGCAAAGAACAGACAACTCAGAACAGTATACCTGATTTTTTTGGGTCTACATGCCATTATTTGCAAAGCAAGAAGAACATGATAACATAAATACATTATATTAGTGTTATAATCAGTATTGGATTAGGTTACTGTATACAAATATTATATTTTTAATAAGTGTTAGCATACACAAATAGGTAAAGTAAAAATTCCATTAATTTTCCCCAATATCCCATGAATGGTAGAAGAAAATTGAATTTTTATCACCAGATTTCATAAGGGTCATTTGCTTGCATCTAATCTAAAATAGTCACTATAATAATTTCTTGCTTTTGTGAGCTCAGAGTTTTTCAAAATATTTACCATTTGGGCTAACATGGGTCACATTTGTCCTTATCTGATAAATTGCTTCAGTTAAATCCCTTAAGCCATCATTAAGCCATGAACAAAAGTGAGTAAATATAGTTTACTACTGTTTCCTGAACAGGGAGATAGCCCTTGAAACACTGGTAAACATGGTGAGCATTTTTATCAGTGACAGTAAATGCTCCTAACTTGAGGAAACTACAGTCAAAGTGGTTTAGAAGAGGACACTGAGGAACGAAGTACACTATTTTCTAAAGTGTATGGCTATCCACATTCAAATATTGTCTGTCAAATGCACCCAGTGAAAAAAGAAGCTTCTTAAGTATAGGGGTAGGTATGTGCAAACCCACCAGCAAAATACATTTTTCAGATTTACAGGAGAGGTGAGCAAGTCAATCAGCTGCAGAGTAAAGACTTATTTTCTGCAAACCCAGTACTACCTGTCAGTCTCTCTTAACACTTCTCTGCAGCCATCAAGGTTCATTTGAACAATCTGATTTGTGCATGAGGCATTATAGATCAAATTTGCCAGTGGTACAGAGTCTCCTTTATTTATTCTTTACAGAATAAAATAACTACTGAAATGACCTAGAAGTTCCCCTTCTCTCACTCAAACAAAATGAATTTCTTGGGAATAATGGGCCTGATTCTCATTATCACTAAACCATACCTCTCTTCCTTCATCCTGACAGTGAATATCCTCACAGTGAATGTAACAGAATTTAAATTGCAATTTCTACACTAATTTTAGGGCTCCTTTATAATGCCAAAGCAAGATAAAGGGGCCTTACCATAAATAAGAATAAGGCCATATATAGTTCATATTGTTCCACCTACTTCCCACCTTTTGTTTTTTCAGCCCATCGTGCTTAGGAAAACAATTTCATGGATTTTTTATTTTTAAGTCTGAAATGGGACTTTCAAAATTAGACCTTCAAAGTTTGAGAGGCCTGGTGGTTTTTGGTTTCAATCCTGGGCACTCATCGGCCCCCTGAGCTCCTCCCCACTCCAGCTGCAGCACTCCTTGGGCCATGCTTCTTCAGAGCAGAAAAAAAGTCTCAGATCATGCTAGATCCACAGAAACTGTCTCCAGCTTACAAGTAACTAAAGTAGCAGCAAGAGCTGCCAAATTAACACCAAAAGCAGCAATCCTCCCAACATGAGCTCTCTCAGTATTTCCTGCTCCTTGCAAAAACCTCAGAAAGTTTCATTTCACATCAGCAGCAGTCACTGGATGGGACAAGGAATCAACAGAAGAGCATCAGGTCACTGCCTACAGATGAGTCTTTGGTTTCCCAGTTTTGGACACACTGGGCCTGGCCTTCAAATGTTAGTATCGTGCAGCATCAAGTGCCACTAGTATTGACATCAGTCCACCACTCTGGGCATGCTTTCCTCCAGCATCTTGGAAAACTAAGTACACACACCATGAGTGAAGCCACCTTTCTCCAGCTTTTCCAGTGCTGCTACAGAAGCTGAACTAGCACCAGAGCACCAACACGGCCAGCAATGCTTTCCCTGCATCTGCAGCTCAACTGTCAGCGAGGGTGGAAATAACTGAGTAGTAATGTGGCTGGTCAGCAATGTAGTAGTTGGCTGCTTTTTTTTTTTTTTTTTTTAATTCAATCACCCCTGCTACTTTGTCCTGTTCTTTTTCCCTTCCATCACCCCCTTAACAATACATAAAATGTACCGATGGATGCAATCTGTGAGGCCAAAAAGCTAGGGCTTGATTTATTAAGTGTATTCCAGAAGACACTGCTGACTAAAATAGAAGTTGTTTTTTTAAATGATGATTAAACTTTGTTTTTTCCCCTAAAGCTTAACATAGGACTTACTGAAGTGTGACCAAAGGCATACACTTCTTTAATGCAGCTTGCATCTCTCTTCTCTTCAACAGCTGTATCTCCAGGTCTCCTCTGCCTGATGCGGCATTTAGGAGTACTGTCCCAAGAAGCAACGCTCCACCTTGGTAGGAGAGGGTAGACACTCTGATTCAGATGGAGGACTCCAAACATGATGCCTTCTGCAGCCCTTATCTCATTATCAAAGAAAACGGCAATTACTGTCCACCCCATGGAAAGCAAATTCCATCCTGATGCTCCTGGAAAAGTAGTAGCAGGCTCCCTCAGGGCAAAGTTGGAGCCTTTGGTATTAGCTTGTTCTTTACACAAAACACCTATATTCTGGGTTTACTGCAACACTTTCTCAGCAAATGCTCAAGAAATTAATCACTTTCCAACTTCTCTGTTAATTATTTATTTTCATTGTCACTTTTTCTTTAGGAAAAAATGGATGCATTAAAGAAGGGAATGTCTTATCAAATACACACAAAGCAAAATTCAAACACAGAGACTTATGACTACGGGAGAACATAGCTGGGAAATAGTCAAGTAAGAGTTTAACAATGATACGGAGTTTAATTCTACAAGATATCCTAGATTTCTGATGGGAATACTTCACAAATGAAAAACACTTTTCAATTTAAATTAAATTAAATTTCCAATTAAGTCACAGAGAGCTCTACTCCAGCAGGAAAACCTACTAAAAATCACATATTTCTTGGCCATGAATTAAACATTTAGTATAGTTCAGTCTAAAGCGACCCAAGATAGGAAGAACAAAAAAAACCTTCTGTGTCCCCCCCTTCTATTTTAAACCACGTTTTATAACAAAATGTTTCAGACATCAGTTTAAGCAAGACTTTCTTCATTATACAAAGTTATATCTGTAAAGTTTACCTCAGAAAACAAATCTGATAGTCAAGCTACTTGTGTCATAGAGTTTGATACATTCATAAATATTTAAGATATTTTATGCAATATGCCCATCAAGTGACAGGCCAAAATAGCTCCTAAGACTTTGCCATGAATTAAAAATGTGAAAAGAATGGATTTTCTGCATTGGTAGTTGAAGTGAAAATTGTAAGAAAAACTGTTCTCATTTGAGTTAGAATATTTTTGGTTTGTTGTTTCTTCAAAAAGGAAAGAAGGAATAGTAAATTAATTATACTGCATCAATCAAAACAATTTGTTTGAAACCAGATGTTCTGAATTTATGATAATTTTATCTCTTGAAAAAATAAGAAATGAAGCAAAATTTTGAAATGAGGGAATTCTTTCACATTAAAAATTTGAAACATTTGATTTTGAAATTTTGGAATTAACTATTTCAGCATTTCTCTTTTTTATTTTCTCCAGTTAAAACAGCTAGTTCTGTTCATCTCTACATCAACTGTTTTGGATAATCTACTATTCACAAAAAGAAAATTAACCTAGTTCTATCAAAATTATGCCAAACTTTTTTCAAAAGACCTTGAAGCTCATAAGAAATTTACCTTTGCCTTCAATGGAGCCAGGGCGTCTCCTCTTGTCTTTATCCACACAATAAAGACAATGCACTTTTTCTAAAAGAGACCAAATCTGGTATTCTGAATTTTTAAGCTACATCAATGCAGATTTTATGCACTATGCACTTTTCTATCATCTGTTATTTTTTGAACTGTAGCTCCAGGAGTCATGTAGTTGTGCAAATCTTCTGGGAGGAAAAAACTCATGTTATCCAAGCAAAAAAAAAATCCCTACAAACATCTCGCACTGGCAATGGAGCTTACAAGACAACCGATGTAAAAACGAACACATCCCACGTGGAGTGGGATGCTGGAGGTAAGTCCTAGTATATTTCTGTGTGCACCTCCACCAGGGATACAGGGCTGTCTCCTTTATCCTTAAACGTGTCATATTTGCAGGAACGTGGGGCAGCAGGATGGAGAAGCAGGAGTGGAGCAAATGTCCCACTTTTTCTTCCCTAGCCCTGGGGGACTGTTACCAAGCTGCTACTTGGATCAGCAAGGACTGGGCATGGTTTCCTCTCCTGACAGAACACATTTCTTAACCATTCAAGTTTTGGGGTGTTGAATATAGGGCATGTTTTTCCTTTATCCTGGCTGACAGCCAATAAGTTACCGGACAACAGGAGGTAACATATATAATATGTCCTTGAATTTTTTCTCTGCCTAAACGGAAAGACCATCTCTCTCCTCTTTTCACAAACGGAAAGACCATCTCTCTCCTATTTTCACACCAAATCTTCCAGAGGGATCTAAGATTTCACTGCCTCAAGTGCTTTACAACCCCATGCATTGATCCAAATACAGTATAAGACCTTTGGTTTTATACAGAATATATTTGAAAACATTTGCCAACATATAAGTAAATGCTTTTTTATGTAATAAGGAAAAGGCATAAAAAGCTGGAACAGATGGCATCCCCTTGAAGATGCCTTTTAAGAAAATTCTGTCACTTTGAAGTGTGATTACTTGAAGTATTATTATAGTGTGATTTCACAGTGTAATTAGTATCATATGCACCTCTTCTATTAAAGTACCTTCTGTAACATATGCTGAAGTCGTAAGTCATAATTCACTGTATCCCATTTTCAATTTACTGTGTCAGCAAATTTCAGTGACATAATGCTACAGAGCAACATTTCTGTATATTTATTACTGTAATCATGATACTAAAGTGTGAAGACACTTTGCTAAAACCTATAGCCTACAGTAAATGGTGCTTTTTTGAGGGGAAAAAAATCACTAAGTAAATAATATGCAATTCACAGCTACAGGCTCAGTGACTACCGTTCAAAACTACAGTAATTATTTAGGTATGCAACATGCTTGCACAGCAGCAATAGAAAACACACACAGAAAGCAAGGGATTTGACTAACTGTAGCATCTACATACAAGCTAACTGCTCTACCTTCCCTTGCTGGTTGATGGAGAGGGTTACATGCTTTTAAGGATTTATCTTATTCTAAATGGACATTTGGGAAGGTCAGATTAATTGTACCTAAAAATAGCCTATTTATTTCAGCTGACTGCAACAGGACACTTGAGTCAGCAGTTCACATGACCATGTCTGTATTAGAAACATCTAATGTTAGGTCTACCCAGAAGACAAGAACTGGTCAAAACAAAAAGTCAGAGAAGACACATTTTAAATGTAACTTCAGTGGAAAATCCAGACCTTCCTCACTTCTCCAGTAACTTCATTATGACTCTTGCCGCCCTCCCAACTCTGCTTGTCACGAAAACAGCACGTGACATAGACAAGAAGTCCAAAAAATGCTTTTTTCCTTCCGGTAGCAATAGCATCTGGGCTTCCTGACAGGAGACAAAGTCCCTTTCTGAAGGAAGTCACACTTAAAGGAAAATATGGTGAACTGGAGAGATTCATGGCTGCATTCTAACACTCGTGCTAATGGTAACAATATATGCAGCTCAAAAAGGTAAAATTGGCCATGCACAAGCATCTTGGAAAGCTCAGGAATTTGCAAATTGTAAGACATGCCATTTATTCCAGTGACAATGCCCCACAGTCACCCACCATGAAGGTGGCTGCACTGGCAGCAGACAGACAGTGGTACCCCAAGGTGAGCCCTACCATGGTATGCTTTAGCCATCACTGGATAAATCACTAAGTCTTCTTCCCTACCTCCTACATGTTTATACTATTCCAGTTCCTCAGCAGAATCCACTGTATAATCCTCTTTCTCTCACTCTCTTTTTTTTTTTTTTTTAAGTAAACAACTACCTGAGGACTGGATTTCCTGACAACTATCCCAGCCTCCCTATGCCCATACATCAATTCCCAGTATGCCCATCCCCATGATATTTAAGCATATTCTTCTACTGAGAAACAATCCATCAGTCAACTCATTTCAGATAGCTTAACTTTGAGATACCCTTTGTTTATGAGTAAGGTAAAGTTTACCTGCACTGTCTAGTTTTCTCACAATCTTGCATTTCTTCTAGTTAAATGCAACATTTAAAGGTCAGAAGAGAAAGCTGAATTTCAGAAAACATAGGGAGAATCCTTCTCTTAAGTGAAGAGTTATACAATCCACTGAACCCTTTCTGTTTGTGGAAGCAAAAGTAAATTGCTTCTTTCAATAAAGAATGCCAAATTTTGCATATTCTTTCAAGGCCTATACTTGCTCTCACTATATTCTGGGGTCAAGTTTGCATTGGTTTCACTGATGCAGGATAAAGCATCAAAAAGTCAACCAAAAAAAGAGCAGGGCTGAAATCTTTTTAAATTTAGTGTTGCCTAGATCAAAAAAAAAGGCATAAAATATTGATGTGGAAACAATCCAGTGTGAAACAGACTATTAGTCTGTGATTGTAGGGAGACCATAAATGTTTCATTCAGTAGGCTGTTAGCACACAAGTTTTAGTATCAATAACGTATGTCTTCTTTTTATTTTGTTTTCATTTGCAGTGCAATTTTTTGGCCAATTTTTCATTATGCTATGAAGCATTCTCGGTCGTTTTCTGTGTTGACTTGCAATGCCATTGCCTCATTAACAAATTACTGTAAGAGATCATGTATTCAGAAAGGAGTTTTTTATCATCTTTTAATAATCTTCCCATTCTTTCTCTTTCTTCCTATTATCAAAATATTGAGAAACAGAGTATTAAACTCTCTGGCATGTACAAACTTCAGTAATCTACTGGGCTCATATATGGCAATGAAATAATTGAGGAAGGAAAAATAAGCTTCTAAAGTGTTTATCAATACATTATATTGATGCCATCTGCCCCACAGCTATGATGTCAGACTTTTTCCCCTTCTTCATTAAGGCATAGTTCGTTTACACGAACTGCTGCTTAAGATACTTGCTGGAACACTTAACAGCTCCCTCATTTGTTTAGTAGTTTTATAGGCCTCTTGTGCTGGAGCAGAGGTACAACAGCTTGCAATGCAGGAAAAGAAAAGATAAAACTACCCCACTGTGCAGATTTAGTCAATTTTCACTGGCTCTCGCACAGAAAACAAATTGCAACCCCTCACAAAGAGTTCTCTCTCTGCACTGGCAGCCCTGACAAATGCAGACAAAAATGAGTAAATCAGGCAACTTCACATCAGGAGGAAAAAAATGGCTACTGCTCCAACAGCTGCTATCATAATTAAGAACAGATTTCATCACTAAACTCTTGCTGGTTGTGTCTGCAGCAAAACAAATACACAGATGTGGCACATTTGCATACTGAAAAATGTGCGCCATGTAACTGAAACAAATTTGCATTTTCAGCTCTTAAATATTCACTTTTTAATATGAAACAATGGGAGTAGTTTGCATGCTAATCCTCTGTCTTTGCTCATCAAACTCATTCAGTCAGTATACGAAATATAATGCAACACTAATACCTAGTAAGTCTACATTGTGCAACCCAATACCAAAATTTGTTATAATGACCAATAAAATACAATTTTGAATTGCTTTCTGAATTGTCCTCTAGCACTTCTGTTTGTAGACTACATGTTTTAAAAAGAAGATAAAAAAGGGGAAAATGTGAGGAGTGACATCTTTTAATCATGACATGCACTACATTTATTGCTCCTTCATTTATCCACACATTTTAAAAGGTCACCTAGCATCATCTAATAGAGAAGAAATTGAACCCTTTTAAAGTAAAAAGGATATAGTATCATGCCCTGTGAAAGTAGGGTGGGATTATTAATTCACCAGTGACTGAACCCTCACAACTGCAACATGCTGCTGTAAAGTTGCATGCAGTATCTTGAGAGCCTCTCTTACAACACAAAAAGACGCTTTAGCTTCTCTTCCCCTCACTCCAAAGACACATCTTTCTGAGCTATGCTATTTCATAGCTAAATGACCTATCTGGTTTTATGCAAACTCTCATAACAGTATTCTGGAACTGTTTCCTGTCTGAAAATCTGTGATAATTAAAGAAAGAATGTGATTATCAAGGTTCATAGACTGTTTAAAGAGCAAATCTGCAGACCTGCTGATAATTTGAAGAACAGTTTCACCTTAGATGTATTTTAAGCCATTCAGTCATGTCACTGTGCTTTCCCTAGTGAATACATTTGTTCAATTTAAATCCCTCTGTAGAATTAATGTGTTTATTTTAAGTTGAAGCACAGTTGTTTTTTTCAGACAGATGCACATCTGATCAAAGAATCCTGAATACAACTCCTACTGTAGGTACTCAAACCTCCATGTCCTCAGTCCTCCTCTTCTGGTACTCATTTCAGAAGCTAGTAACGCTGTGTATTACATATGGCAGGATTTAAAATCTTCATGTTTCAGTGATATGCACCTTTACATGGAAGGGCTGAGACTTGTAAAATCTTCCTGTAGATATTTGCATGCACATCTTTGAATGCTTACAAAAGAAGGTTATTGCTTAACAACCAGTTTCTACACAGTGTATGCCTTTATGAGGCAAATAATCAGTGCCACTGCATCATCAGTACTGTTTCACAGAAGTATATAGCTGTCTGCAAATGGTAAACGTCAAGATTTTAATGGTAAACCAGTGTGCAGAGAATTCAAATGAAATCTCCATTAATAATGAGGGGGCTACACAGCCAGGAAAGCTGAGTGGTGCTGATATGTATGCTTCTTTCCATGTACAGTTTGTTCATGTTTTGAAGTAAGGGCCTCCAGATAATACAAGATACTGCCCTTATCTTTCCAACTGCCTCTACCACTCTCACCCAGTGTGCCAACACTGACCAGGCGATTTGTGCAGCCTCAAGGATAGCAGCTGACCATTTTCTATTCTCTTCTCTGGAAATACAGAGAGTTGGCCATGCCCTCCACTGGCAGTGGAAGATACCCACCAGAAGGTAACAGTACTAGAAATAGAGCCCAGGTCTCCTGAATCTAAGTGCTGCAACTCACTGTCCTCTTGCACAGGATTACCCTGATCCTGCACCAACCAATCCTTTTCTTTTTTTGTTTTACTTATCTGTTCAGGAAGAGACACAAGAGGTGTCACAGTATCTGGCTAAAGCTATATTTGAAGACACCTATGATGCCAATCCTGGTGCGCCAGGTGCTAGATCTTATGCACTGGTAATCTGTCACTTAAAATAAGTGGACATCAGAAGTGGCTGCAGAAGCAGATGTTTCTGTATCTGTAACTTCGCATACACAGAAAAAGGAGGCCAAATTAGGACTTCTGCAATCAAGGATGAATAAGTTCCACAAGAAAAATTCTTCGTCATTTTAGAATAAGCCCTGTGTTTACCTTTGCAGTGAAACTTGTTGGCCTGATGTCTTGAAAAACACAGTTTTCCAGATCTGTGCATAACTTTATTATTTGCTCTTTCATAACAATATTTTCATCTTGAAGAATGGCTCTTAAAAGCTTGTTCTTAAAAGGCAAAGGGTACAGAAAACTTTAGATATATTGAAGGGCCTTTCCCATCTTTATGGCAATCAACACCTAACAGTAAACAAGTAATCCCAGGATTTTGGGGAGTAAACAATATCAAAAGGACCTGCTATATGAATCAACTATGTTTTTGCATATCTCTTAGCTGTAGATGTGCAGTGCAAGTTACATAGGAGAAACAGCAAGAAGCCCACTTTTGTGCCCATCTGGATTCTGTTTTGGTTATCAAGCCCTCATTTCTGTTTGTCTGGCAGATGTTGTGCGTACATTTTTAAGATGAGCTTGCAGAGGTTTCCAAGGGAACTCGGGGTCATGGTTTCTTTTTTTCTTCATCTACTCTGTGGTCCTTTTTATCATAAAGGTAGTATCAGTCAACTGTTAAAGCCTTCTGCAGTTGTTCCTTTTCTTTATTGTTTTATGTTTTTAGGCAATAAAAAAAAAAAGATGAAAAAGTAGCAAGCAATCAGAAAGTGTAGCAAAGGCTACATAATCAGTGAATTTGCTTACCTTTATGTATTTAAAATTATTAATTTCTTAGCAACCAGTAAAGTAATCTCTGCAAAACTATCTCCCCACAGCACTTAAGTACAGTATTTCCCATTATATTAGAGCAAACAGGACTCGGAAAAAATTGGTGGGTTGTTTTTGATATCAGAAATCAGATAACTGAGCTCAGCTCCAGAAGACTTGTATGAGTATTCCCTGGTGCATGCTGCATCAACGGCAGTCAGGGAATT
Organism: Pterocles gutturalis; assembly: GCF_000699245.1. NCBI lineage: Eukaryota > Metazoa > Chordata > Aves > Pterocliformes > Pteroclidae > Pterocles > Pterocles gutturalis. The sequence continues at coordinate 22,476 of NW_010145840.1, read as the reverse complement.
GTTTTGCTTCTGAAGGACACAAGCTTTGGGAGTTGCGATATGTACAGTCTAGATATATCATTCCAACACTCTTTGTATGAAAGTCAATGAAAGCTTAGTTCAAATGTAGTTTAACTCAACTTACTTATAAACTAAAATCCTTGTGTTCTTTAAAATATTAGTATCTCTAAATTGTTCATCAGTGCCAAGTTTATTTTGTCTGTATGCAAAGAATTAAAGACCAGGGTGGAGGTACAGGCTAGTCAAATTTGGACATTTTTGTCAAGCCTCATAATTTATATGTACTTTGGAATCTGAAACAAATATTTGATTGCAAGTTATTGGGTCGGAGGTAGCCTTCAGTCGCCAGGTATTGTTGTTATAGTGGAAAAATGGTAGCATTAGTTTAATGTATTGTAATAGCACAGGGTAATGATCCTTAGCTCAGTAGTACTGAAATACCTTGACAACAGCAGCTGAAGTCAATGGGAGCATTGCAAGTGCATATAAAAGTGCAGTCTGCAGACCATTAGGCATAATTTCATCACATCTTTATTGGAATAAAAATTGCACTTAAGCTTCTGCTGTTGTGTTGGCAATTTAGAAACACTGTGTCTGTGTACATGAATTTTACAAAGACCCTCTCTTTAACCAGAGATTAAACTACTGTTAGGGTGCATGGACACTGAGAACTTATTCGAGTGACTTCTTTGCATCTAATAAGAGACCAGCAGAGTAACAAGGTAAATTTCCAGTGTTGGTGGCATGAGGCCAATGGTATGTACAAATGCAAGACACATACATTTTGAGCTAGTTTACATACTGCCTTTTCAATCTCAGCAGTGACATGCTGACAGAGCAGAGACATTTATAGAAATCTGCCTCCCCTCGAACAATTCCACAGGTCTACATATTAGGGGAGAAATTGAGTCTACATGCAAACAGCCCCCTTGCAAACCATGCCTCTCAGGGTACACTGCATGCTTACCCATCTACGCTGTTTTTGCACAAGGTTTAAAAGCAGATACAGCTCTGCTAAGAAAAGTCCCAGAGTCTCCAAGCTGATCACACAATAGTTCACCACTGCCTCTACTGCATAGGGAGTGCTGCCACTGGTTTGCTAACAATAGAGGTTGCAGGCATCCCCAGGAATTCCCAGCTGGGGACTGGGATGCATGCGGCTCCTCTCTGAGGACAGGCTGTGGCTGCTGCTGGACTTCCCCACTCAGCCTTCCCTCCCACAGAAACCAGTGTACGTGGCTGTGGGCTGATGTAGCCCCTAACCCAGCTCTTGGCCTTCACAACCAACACAAACTCTGAAGCTTGCCATCACTTTCCTGGTGTTTTATTGGAAACACTTATTTTACTGCAAATAAAACAAGTCAGAGAAAAACTTAACCAATTTACCATTTTCTCTGAAGCCTAGGGGGAAATAATGGCTGCTAATTTACTAGCTGACTTCTGTGAGAGGCAGCAAAGAAAACACCGTCCTAAAAACTCTTAACAAAAAAAAGATGGCTTCAAAGAAAAAAATCTAAACAAAATGCTTATATTACCAAAAGCCAAGAAGGCAAAGGAAATTCCTCTAGAAAACAGCCTCATGCCAATGTCAAAAGTCATGACAAGCCGGGAATAAAAGAAAAAGAGGAGCAAGTAAAAGGAAAAGGCTTAGCTTTGTGTGGTCTTTGGAGGACGGAGAAGATAATTGTCAACATCTTTATCATCTGGACACAGCTATTTCAACTATGCAAAAAAGAGAGGGCCCAGTGACCCCAGACTGAAATTAGCACAAGGCCATTATACGTGTCCCCATTACTCACTGGAACTAGTTTCCATTTTTACCTTTCAGTAACACACTTGGGAATTTTAACACCTTGTGCCTTGAATCTCAGCCAAACGGTGCCAGCAGCCAGGAGTCACCGCAGCCTGTATGGCAATGGCACCTGTAGCACTGCCAGCCACTGCCCACTTGCTGTAGGAAGCGAGCTGCCTTCAGTGAGCAATTACAATTTCCAAGTCTGACATTAGCTCTGGAACAATTACATGCTTTGTGCAATGGGTAAATTTTTATTCAGGGGGGAAAAAAAAAACAAACAACCCACACCGCACCTCTTCCTGGTTGATCTTGACAAAGTCAAAACAAATCCACCAGGAAAGGGTTCTGCAAACTCCCGAGTTGGCTGCAGAGTGCAACTGCAATTCTCATGTCTCATATATGAGGAGAAAACCAACAAAACGCTATCAGAGGGCTGCCAGCTCCATGTGCACAAAGTCAAAAGTAGGCTTGATTACATAGGGAGGCATCAGTTTGTTCTCACATTCACAGTATGTCATACCAGTGGGGAAAAAAATGGCAATTAGCGTGAGCTCCACATCATTTGGTTTAGCACAGTTTACTCAACACAAATGTCTTCAAATATTTCATCGCCCTGTAAGGCCTCCGACTCACACTGGTGGTTCCCCTCCTGTCTTATCCTACAAAGCTGCTGTATTTGTTTCCATCTATCTCACACATGCACCCGAGCCATCCAGCCTGATTCCTTCAAAGGCCCCCCTTTCTCTGGGACAGAAGTGTCCTTTCAGCTCCAAAGAATGTCCTTCATTATCATTAAAGGAAACACAGTGAGTCCTAACTGCTGTCCCTTTGGAGCCCTTTTGCTGGTCTACCTTCTCCAGCAAGCAGATCACCAGATGAACATGTCTGTACCAGCCAGGCTGTGCTTTCAGCTTCACCTTCTCCATCCTCTCCTCCTTGTCTCACTCTTCCTCCCAAGCGTGGTCTTTGCTCACGATATTAAGACTTCCTCCTCCCAATACCATCTACGTTCTTCCATTTGGGTACTTCTCTCAGCGTTGTCCCTATCTCCTCTCTTCAGGTCCGATAGGTTAATTTACTTTCCAGGCTTCTGTTAACCTTTCCAGAGCTGATAGGCTCTATCACAGGATACCTCTTGCTGTGTGCTTGTACAGCACCTTGCATAATGAATCCTAACCTCAAGCTTTGCAAAAACATTGTCAGGAATTTAAGCTTGTCAAACCCAAAGGAAAACCATCCCCCTGTACATTTGCTGAAGAATATGTGGGAAAGGACAAATACACAGAGCTGACCTATCCTCACAGCTCTTGGCACCATCCTGCAGTTCTTCTCTATCCTGTGCATTTAACCCTCAGTTGCAGCCATGCTCCTCAAAAGCCTACCTGCATCAAGACAGTTTAATTTTTAATCTGAGCATATCACAGTTTAATCAGTGATTTTTTGTGTATGCCTACTACTTGTTACTTAATCTGTGAAATACAGTTCAGGGGGAAAAAAAATCCGGCCTATAAAACCTGTTGGTGTAAAGATAAGCACTTTATTTAATATCCAATTAAATGTGGTCACCGGAGAAATCACAGCTTATGCAACTTTATCAGAAAAAGATTAATCTATTTCAGGCTTAACCCAAAATGTCATAAAAGAACTCATGAATTTAGATAGGAATCCACTTATTATCCAAAGACATTTTCCTATTGAGTAAGAACAGCCTAAATTGCTGTCTATATTTATACTTAGTTCAATCAAATTTCGGTACTCAGTAGCTGTCATTGATTTTTAGGACAATTATCAAACAAAAATGATGAACAAACTGAAGGAACATTACAGAGTCTTTCTCAACTCCACAGTAATCATTAGAAAATGCACAGCCTGCTCATTGATAAAAGTTTAGTGGCTCACAGGGTGACATCATCACATTTAAAAGATAGTTACACCCAGAAGGCAGAAGATTTTTTTTTAATAGCATTACAATTTGCCATTTTAAAGTTAATTGTATTTTGCTTGGTGTTTCAAACTACACAGGCTGCACTGAAGTTACTTTGTTCATATTATGTGATCATGCCCAAACCCATGATTTTAAAATAAGGAGGCAAATAGTTGAATTTATTTATTTAAATTAAGCAGACTTTCTTGCCTGTCTAGAAACTGATACTCTTCAGTTCATTAGCTGCATTTCCCACAGGGCCTGCAAAGGCACTTTTCATTTCTATACTGTTTGATTTGTCTAGTTGATTTATTAAAAAAGTATTCTATATTAAAATTATTGAATAATAACTATTTGGTTTCATCTTTCTGAATTCATTTTCATATTCAGTAGGACACGCATTTCACAGATAGCACAGAAAACTTGTTTAAAAAAGAAAAAGTGGACAGGTGTATCTGTAGAAGCAGCAGAGCAGCCATGAGCCGGTGGGGCACAGCCCTTTTGACTTCTGTCTGCTGGGTCAACCTAAGGCAAAGGGTTCAAGTGCAATGGCTAAAATCAGTACCAAGCAGCGATGCTTAATGGCCTCCTCAAAATGAGTTCAGTAATCCAGATCCACTTCACTGAGTGCAAAAATACTTATCTATTCTCAATGCATAAAAGGTATCATATAAAAAAGCTACAAGAGTATAACTCACACCTGATTACAGCACTTTCGTGTTTCCCCCTTTACACTGTAAATTATAACTTATGTGCTCTACAAATACAGAGTTTATTTGTTTGACATGGATGTCAATTTAGTACAAATTTTGCAAACAATGTGGAGGATTATTTACGTGGACAGCACCTTTAAGCTTCAAGGGAGAGGCAGTGGATCTCCATTAGCAGATCAGTCTAAGGAAAACAGCAGCTTCACTTTGAGAGCCAAGCTTACTGACAAGAAGATTTTCTATTTTGTATTTTGTCCTGTTTTAGGACAGACGAGAACCCAGCCTGATCACTGCACCCAGGCAGTGAAGACCCAAGAAAGTGGAAATTGCTCCTGTGCAGGTACCCTGCCGACCCTGCCGGACCCCATCAGCTCCCGGAGGCAGCAGACCCCCATCCCACCCCTGCCTGGCCGCAGTGCTGGCCTGCAGGATGCTGCCAGCCCTCGCTAAGCTACAAAGGCTTCGCTCAGCAGAGCTCTGCCATGAAGTGGCAGCAGCAGGATTCACTCCTCCGCAAACCTTCAAAGATGTGTGGCACGTACTTTTTAGTTGAACTTCCTCTGTGTCAGCTCTTCATCCCATGCTCTTTATATAGCAGCAATTAGCATATCTGAGAAATCCCCATTTGGCGTGTTTTATGGTCTCTTCTCTGTGTATTGAGATAGTTCAGTAAGTTATGTGCAGGGATATGCCATAATTCCTAATGTACAACTGTCAGGAAATCACTCACAAAGATTTATTCACTGAAGAGTTGGTGAGGAAACCGATTCTGAACAGGGAGCTAGAAACTTTAATTACAAGAGAGGAAAAAAAATGACTCAAGCACCTCAGATTGGTCAAGATGCTCTTTTGATGCCCTAAAGCATATGTTCTGAAGTTAACATTAACAGGGAATAGCATTTCTGAATTCAAATGCCACTTTCTGCCACCGATTGTTATTCTGTATTACTATTGCTGACTTTCTTCGAAGTAATAATGATGTCAAAAAAACAACTGCAAGTGTTGCATCTCCATTTCTGGAACAAAACAAAGAAAGACTGAAGAAAAAAGACTGTTTTCCCTCAGCAATATCTTCTTGACCAAAGGATGTTCATACAATGTAGAAAAGAAATATTCATCCCTGTCAAACCCTGATCTTGCTACCACTGAATGTAATGGCAAAACTCCTATTCATTTCCAGTGGAGTATGTGCAGTGAATAAGTAAACCATAAGTGACATAATCACTCAGGAACTGTCTCTGCCTCAAGTGACCTAAATGATAGGAAGAAATACAGTAAGAAATATTAATTCAGGGTTTAGCAAGAAGCCTTTACTTAGGCTTCTGTGTTAATTTCCATTTCCTGTGCAACCATACAGAAGAGTTCTCTGCTCGTGGCAAGCTGTAGAACAAACATCAGAACACAGAATTGAGGGTTCAGTCCCTTCAGTTTTGCTCTCTGCTTTGACACAGATTCACCCTGGTTGTGCTTCCTTTGGGCCTCTGGCCAACCGCAAGCGTGTCCAGCCTTGGTCTGGGGACAGAATAAGGTGCACGACCCGGGTGCACCATCCTGTCCTCCAACCCAGCCTCTTACATCATCTTCCAGCTAGTCCCTCAGCCTGGACCACCAGCAAACAGTGCCAAGGGGAGCACACCTGGTCAGCAGCGTAGCTGCTCACAGTGCCATCGAGAATGGTGTCCCCATCTGCCTGCATCTCGGCTAACTCCTCTGTAACCAGATTTAATATATTCTTTTCAGAGTTGTCACTAATGCTTATGGAGAGCTTTGAAACTTCTGAATGGAAGAGAACAGAGTAGTAAAAGACACAGTGGTTTTGGTTTATTGATGAGAACACAACTGGGTATTATCAGAAGCTGTAAACCCACTGAGCGGGGAAAAAAAAAAAAAGAGCCCTGCTGTGCTTCAGGAGATGTCAGCTCTGCACAGAGGCTGTTTAGAGACATTCAGCGCATCCTGTGTGAGTGTGAGGTTTCGCCTCTTCACCTCCCACAGAAGCTACGTCTACACCCAAGCCCAGCTTTGTGCATATTGCCATACTGCTTATGGGGGGAGATGGGTAATGCATTTCCCTCCTGAGACAGTGATATCACGTCTGTGAAGCCACCATCTAAATTTAGATGGTCACCATCTAAATTTTTGTCCTCATGGGAGAGGACAAACTTCTTTAGAAATAACCACAGTCGTGCAGTTGGATTCCTTGCTAGAGGTGTCCTCTGGACATAGGTCTATCCGTCTGTGGGAGCAGGAGCTGCACAGAAGGAAGGGTGCTCCCAAAGGCTTCCTCATGGGAACAAACACATTGCGGCAAAAAAACTAAAGTTTTGGGGCCTGCTCAGCCATCTCTAACCTACTGAAAGATCTTGCATACAGGCTTTATCATAAATTACAACTGTTGCTTATGGTATTTTTCAAACTGTCCGTCTCACATTGCGCTTGGTCCTCCCGTAAGGACAAAAATTTAGACTGTGACTAACCCCTCCTTTTCGCTGAGTTTCTCAAAGCATTATTTCATTCTTTTCTCTCTAGGCTCCCACGTAATTATTTTCTCGGCCTCCTCCACTCTTATGGGGTCCAACTCATTCTTATGTCTTCTCCATCTATGTATGTTTAACTTTTCCTGCATGCTAAACATTTACAATTTGGTGCAAGAAAGACATTCATTATCTGCTTACGGTATTTTTCAGACTGTCCCTCTCACATTGCACTTGGTCGTCCATCCCATGCCCTCTTTCTAGACAGAATACATCTGCTCTGGACTGCTACTTCCATGAAATCAGAAATTAACCAGCTAATATGTTTTCTTGTATCAGATGTCTCTGATAATATGTTTTCTTGTATCAGATATCCCTGAGGTTGTAATTAAAATCAGAAGAGGCCTCTTACAAAATAATGCATAACTGCCAAATCATGGCCATTCTATATACTCTGTATTAATACTGGTTCTTACCACATTTGTAACCAATGGTCTCACAGCTGTCATCCCCTTTTCTACTTCAGGTCTAAAAGTTGTAGCAGTCACATAAAGCTGTACCTGCCTCTGCATCTGAAAGCAGTTATACAACTATCTTTAAATAAATGCAAGTTTGCTTAACAATAGATTACACTGCTGGTATTTGAATACTAACACTCTCTAGCATGTGCAAGAAAAAAAACCCATCATCTTCAACATCTCATTTCAAAATAGTTACAAAGCAGAGAGAGCATTTTAATTCCCATCTCTCCTTAAATGTGTTAGTGATAAGAGTTAACAAGAAATACTCTTAGTTTTCCTCTCCTAGCTACATAAGCTTCCCTTACAGCCATTTGCAGTAAATGCAGAGGAATTTTGGTTCTGAGAGAAAATGTTGCATCTTAATATTCCTGACCCTGTGGCTCACTGGCCTGAATGGATTTTTTGTGTATTTTTGTGTATTTTGTGTATTATCTTCCGAATAAAATGTGGTGTAAAGCCACCTCACACTGAGCCTTCATCGCTCAGAGACACACGCTGGTGGTGAGGGAAGAGAGTGAGGCATGTACGAGGGAATTTGGGAAAGGAAATGCTTATCCTAAACCATGTAAGAACTAATCTCAGTCTTTCTTGGCATGCTGGTTTTAACTCATGAAATAAAAGAGGTACCACATTTCAGAACACGCAATTGTTATATATAAAATACAATTAAGAGATTTGGAACTACATGAATATGTAATGTACACATTTCTTTACAGATGCATTTTTCTCTAGACAGGCCGGTGCCTGCTTTAATTTGGAAACTATCCATTTTCATACAAAGTTAACCAAGAGTGACAGGAAATCAGACGCCTACGTTATTTATCTTTTCTGAACTTAAAAAAAAAATACCCAAACGCCTTCTGTTAATTACTTTTCTAGGAAGCTATTTTGTGGTACCACAGGGACAGATCTTCCACATTCAGAAGTGCTACAGAAATGACAACTTTACAACGTGCAGGGTGAATAAAGTATGTTACATGAAGATATTTAAGGATATATTTGTCTTCATTTACTGTAAGTGAATATGGGACCAACAATAAAGAATTTAACTGCTTCTGGCCTGGCTGGATGCATTTACAACAATTATTGGAGGTCTGACGTCTTTAACCTTATACATCAAGTGGCACACATACAATATTTATTTAGCTGGAATTAACAGTGATCTGTGAAGCTCGCTGTGTTTTCCTTTGATTCTCTTGCTCATCAGTCATAACTGACCCCCGCAAGTATGCTCAGTGGTGACAGTTTGCATGTCACTCTGATTCATGAAAGACTGGGGAAACTACAGAACAAAGCAGTAAAATATTTTTCATGAATATTTAAAAAAAAATCTAAAAAATATCCTAAACCACCTTTACATCCTACATGATCCCTTGCAGATTGCTGTGAAGACAAAGAGTAGACAGAAATACTGTACCCTGCTAGAATTATTGGAAAGGAGAATGTGAGTTGGCATTAATAACTGTTCTGCAGGAGCAAGGAGGGCTTGGACTCCACACCTGACTGCACACCGATACAATGCTCCAGTGTTGTACAATGTCAGGTCTGAGAATCAGAATGCGTCTAAGTATTTCACTGGTAATCGGAAATCCACAGCAAGCCCACCCTTGCTCTCAGTCTGTATCCTAACCCTTTCTAAGCACTCCTTTGTTTAAGGAGCCACATAGCAGATGGGGAGGAGATGCTCAGCCAAAGCCTAGCACAGAGGACAGATTCGTGTGCTCGCAAGAGTGCCATGCCGCAGTGCACAGCCCCTGCAGCCACATCCAGAAAAGGACCAGTTTGTCCAACTGCTGAATACCCTTGCGGGCCTGGGAGCAACCCACATTAATGGGGCCAAAGGTGGAAAAGTGATAGCAATGCCACGTATCTTCTGAGATGCATTTCACAAAGGAGGTCTATTAGACTACTTGGTTTCTGGTAGGGAGGATTTTTATTACATCCAGTTATCATAATCATAAGCACTACAATGGATTTAAAAAAAATCAGACAAAATGTGCAATTAAAAACTGTTTTTGTAGTTCTTAAATGTTATTTCCTTCATCAATAACTTTAGTGCTTACCAAAAGGAACTAAAGAAGCCATTATACAGGGTTGTGGACATTTCTATGCACGCACTTTTGTATCAACTCCAGAGCTGATTCATAAACCAAACTATCCTCTCGACTGGGGGGAAAAAAAGTGAGACAAATACACTTTTCTCACAATGAACCATATTCTTACATCCATTCAGCTCTCCTTACCCTAAAAGTGGTTACTTTTCCAACTTTTGAAAAGATGGAAAGACTAGGGTTATCAAAGGGAGGATTTGACTTATGAGACACCCCAACGAATTGCTCAAAATATTTTTTTTCAATAATTGGAAAAAAACAACCTTGGGGAAAACTTGTGAAAAGGCAGGTGCATACATTAAGGAATTTCCTTAACAATCATAAGTTTACGTCCAGTTTCAAGAGATTCTTCTCCGATGATAGTCATCCTACCAGTGAAAAACAACAAGGAACAACAAGTGATTCACCATAGCAACAAACACATGGCACATACCATACAGTAATCAACGCATATAGAAAACTTTGGGCTCTATGTAAATAAATTCTTTATTTTCAAAAACCTGTGGATAAGTTTAGCTAGCTCTTTCCCAGAAAAAGATTTTTATACTTAAATCAAGAGGGAAAAGAAACTTGTTTTACTGAGGGTAGAAACAAGAAAACTGAGGAGTTCTAAAAGTCAAGTAAAGGTGTCTAAACAGAATTTTCCTTCTATAAGAGCTGCCACAGAAGAATAACCGGAGGGGTGAGGCCCACTGTGTTCAGTGAAACTGCCCACACACACAGTCCCTGTGTGCCTCAGCAACTGCAGAATGCAAGAAAAGCAGACGCTTGAGTCACAATTTGAAAACTACACCGAAAATCCATCTTTGCACATTGTGGTCTCCGCTGTGTTTGTTCAGAGCGTTTCAAACACCAGTCTTTACTCTTTCTTTGCAGTCCTAGTCTGTTGAACTCTCCTACATAAAAAACAGGCAGTTATGTGTAGCCCTCCCACGGACACACTCGAAGGTCCTGAATAACCTATGATTAGCAGGGATCTTTGCACCACACTGCTCTTGTTGTCCAGTTCTTCCTGTTTAACGTGGGAAAACATGCTTTATTTGTAGGGAAGGTCAGCAGTACCATTTCAGGGATGAATTGAGCTGTGTCTTCTTGTAAATGCAGCTTGCTAACCCGTTCCCATGAACATCTGGGAAAGAAAATATCTACAACTGGCTCATACTTACAGTATTTACAGTACTTGAGTGCTGTGATTGCTAACTGGCTTCTCAAGCACTGCAATTCTTCAATAAAGTTGATAAATGGTAGAGTGTTAGCACACTTAATTCTGTGCTTCTGTCTCCAGCCTCTTTGGGGGCATCCTAGAACAGTGCTGGAAGAACTCTGGACCTTTTTGCTAATCAGTTCATCCTCTTCCTCCCTTTTTATCTAAAAGCATCTTCAACTGCTCTTCTGTTTTCATGTCTACTTTTCTGGGACAGAACTGAACACCCTGGGAAGGAGAGAAGAAAAACCTGGATTCAACTCCTAGTCCTGCAACAGTTCAAAAGGCTCCATCAGAGCAGGGTGAAGGTGGCATTGTGCCTCTGGGGAAAAGCACTTATGCAGATCTCCTCTAAAACCTTTTCCTTTTTCATGATACACTGTCTCCCCTCTACTCTCCTGTAGATCCAGATATGCGGTACTTCCAGGGGAAGCAGGACGGATCATGATAAGCTTCCTAATTCAGCCTACACTGGAACCTCTATTGTTGAATGAGATGTAGCTGCACTTGTTCTTTCACACACAAGCTTCCACCTTCAATTTCAAACTGGAATGGAACTAAAACTATGTATGTGCTATGCACCAAATCTCTCCTGAAAACCTGGATTTGAACAAATTACTGACATTAAGACCCTATTTGGGAGGTTTTTTTCAGAGGAAGGGAAGAAAGGGAGGAAAGAGTTGTGGGGTTTTTTTGCTTTACATTAATATATGGGGATGGAACCAACAGGCAAAAAAAAAAAAAAATTGCAGATTTAAAGAACACTTGCTGGCGCATGTGCCAGATGCTGACAGCTATATATAGCCACCCAAATGAGAATGGCTGCAGAGAGTATCTTATCCAGGCAAACAAGAATTTGACTAAGGCCAGGGCAAAACTGGAAAAAAAAATTTCAACATCTAATCTATTGTGCATTACTTCTGCTGCAGAAGAAGTTGTGTAAGTACTCTGTGAAGTGGAATAAGAATGTGTCCTCATGATGACCTTATCTACATTTCACATAAACGTGTTACCAAATTTAACAGAACCAAATCTATCCTTTTTACCATTAGACTGCTAGTCAGTCTTGACTACAGCCTCAATTTCCTTGCTCTATAACCCTTAAGAGAAGTAAGCAAAGGAAAACAGATAAGGCTTCTTCAATGTAATAAAAAAAGCAGCATGCAGCCTATAAGATGAAATTAAAAACCAGAACTCAGATATAAAGAATATGATTTGCCATCTTAGGTTTTTCTTATTGTCTTATTCATATTTTAGAAAACAGAGGCACTTGGTATTCCTGCCTCTTTTCCTCTACACCCTGGTATCACATCGCTCTTCCCTTCCAGTACAATAGTTTTTTACCTGCAGGAATATAATTTCTAAGTAGTTCAAAATGTGAAATAGCAGTACTTGAGATGACGAGCTATCATTTCTACAGAGCAGTATGATAATTTTGGAAGGACTGGGAGGTTGGGTATGGATGCTAATTAACACTGATGAACCTGGCTCCTAAAGATTAAATTCCCAAATGAATAACTGCTACCTTTCTACACACAGGTCTATCCAAGTTATTCTCATTAAAACAATTAAAAAAAAAAATGTAAGCTTCAGTCTGTGTCAAGATATTGAAGGCTTTCCAAAACTGATTAAAAATATTAAATGAGGTATTGAACTACATTAAAAATCAACCTTTTTCATGTATTGAAAAGTAATGGTCTATAATTTGTATTCAAGTGATTTTATTTCCAGTGAATAATAATTGTACTGCAGCCAACTCTGTGCCCTGTTTCTCTGAAAACCTCAAGGGATGTACAGAAGAGGTCTGAAGACACGCACACTGCATGACATGGCTTCTTATTCTTCAGTTCTTACAGAGAGGCTTAACTTTGTTTCATTATGTGTTTATTTTTCCACTGATGGTTCCTTCAAATTGGTAAACACAAACGAAAGTGCATAGATATTAGATATACTGATAAGACTCTGGAAAGTACTATGGGCTAAATGAAAGTGCATGAAAGCAGAGGACTTCACTTGAATGCATGAGTTAGCGGACTGGCAAATCAGATTTATAACAATATATTCTTGTTTCCTGGTTTTCTCTGTGGACCTTGAAGCTGCCTATACTCAATATGATGTTCATAATAAAACTGAAACATCACACAGAAGTGCTCATCACTTTATGTGCTCTTAAAACAAAATCCATTCTGCAGAAGTTGGGGAAATGGTCATTTCTTACCACTCACTTCTCTACTTTCTCAGGCTAGGCAGCTTCTGCTTTGCCTCCTGCCCCACAATTTTTCCTCCTTTGAGTCTTGCCTTTTATCTCGCATCTACACTCTGCACTCACATCTTGCTTCCCCTACTTGCATCTCTTTTTCTTCACAGCCTCCTGCAGTTCAGTTTTCAGTTCAGTTAAGCAGCTGCAGAACTTGTCTAAGCCAAGTTGAAAAGTATAGGTTTTGGATGATGGTATCACTATGAACACATTTTAAGAGCTGAAAGTAGGAAAACAAAAAAGTGTAATTGCAAAATTAGGCCTGCAGACAGAAAGCAAAGGGTATAAAAGTGGTCCAGAGGACAGTGATCAGTGGCACAAAGTCCTGTTGGAGGCCCGTCACTAGTGGTGTACCCCCATACTCAATACTGGGGCAAATACTGTTTAACATCTTCATTAATGACCTGAATGATGGGGCAGAGTGCGCTCTCAGCAAGTTTGGAGATGATACAAAACTGGGAGGAGTGAGTGATACACTAGAGGGTTGTGCTGCCATCCAGAGGGACCTTCACAGGCTGGAGAATTGGGCTGACAGGAACCTCAAAAAGTTCAGCAAAGGAAAACGTAAAATCCTGAACATGGGGAGGAATAATCCCAGCACAAGTACAGGCTGGGGGCTGACTTGCTGGATAGGAGCTCTGCAGAGAAGGACCTGAGGATCCTGGTGGACAATGAACTGACCATGAGCCTCATGGTGTTACTTGTGTTAAGCCCCCAGAGCACACTAACTGCCTTACCTAGCCCATCTCAGCCACACACTTTTTATTTCAGCAGACATCAAGCTTCACTCCACCACCTGCACTCCAGATACCCCATCCCCAAGCTCTCTGCCCCTCTCCTGCTTCCCAGATTTTCATGGTTGCTCTTAGGCAGCTTTCTGCCACTCTCATTTCTGTTTCCATATAGCTTCCCATATACTGTTCTAACCTACATGTCAGCCTGCTTTCCCTCATGATCTTCCTATATGGCATCTCTACTCTTCTGGCCATCCCATGGCCACTAGGAATACAAGGTCTTTCCTGGACATCACCTTTAGCCCTACCCCGAACAAGAGAGCTCTCATTTTGCCTGCAAATGCTCACAGGACCATGACAGCTTTTGTGCTGAGAGCAGCTTAAAACTTCTGTCCCTAACAGGGGACAATGAACATTTGATGCAAAGGAGAAGTTTTACAAGTTTGAAAGCAGAAATTAAAAAACGCATGGAAATTCTTACAAAATAGCAGGAGATGTATGATACAAATAACAACAATGGAAAAACATTTTGAAATAAAAAGAAGGATGATCAAAAATCAAAGGGAGGGTTGATTAGGCAACACTGACTGAAAAAAACTTCCAGTCTTGGTCAATACTTCTCCCTGTAGCAATACCAGCGGGTTACCAATTTTATCTTGTGCCACTTGGGATGGAAAATTTTAGAACAAAGAAAATGTCAGGATAAAGGAAAAAAGCTGAGCACTTTTATCACCAGGACTCTCAGCCCTCCAACATGACATCTAAACACTGCCTTTCATTAGCTGAAGTTTCAAACTCCAACAACATCTATAGCAACTACAATTTTCTTCTGAGTAATATGTCCATCATTTTTATAATTGCTTAGCTCTGTTTTAACCTACTGGACATGTTTTTTGTCCACTTCCTTCAACTTCAGCTAGATGTTTATATTATGCTGTCAAATACTGTTTCAGAAATACTGCATCCCACAAAATCTGTGAGAAGGTTCTGAACACTTCAGTAGCTACCCTGTAGTCCACTTCCTCCTACCGTAGCCTCATTGCCATCAGTATTTAAGCAGGCTAGTTTAAAGGAATCTCAAATACTTCTACAAGTCTAGAAACTGCAGTATAAATTCACCCTTATGCTTCGGTATGGACTACACACAACAAATGAAAGCTTTCTTTCCTGAGGTAGGTGAATTTGGGATGCAAATGGTAAAACCTGAATTTCAGACAAACAAATGATTGCCTATCAAAACTCTTTTCCAAACTAGACCTTAGAGGACTGCATACATGTAAAGAGGGGAAATATGAAAGATCCAGACAATTGCCA
Source organism: Pterocles gutturalis (assembly GCF_000699245.1). Taxonomy (NCBI): domain Eukaryota; kingdom Metazoa; phylum Chordata; class Aves; order Pterocliformes; family Pteroclidae; genus Pterocles; species Pterocles gutturalis. The sequence goes on along the minus strand of NW_010145840.1, from coordinate 7,432 downwards.
CAGGCATCTTTAATACTAACAATGCTTCCCGCTTGCAGATAGAAGCACAAGTCTAAAAGAGGTAATAATAGCTAAATGGATATTAGTATCTGCCATTACCTGATCTATGCACACAATTACAGCAGTTCATGAATGCTAAATTTGCTTATCAAATCTGGCTTAAGAGCCCGAAACAACTCCTTTTCAGGAACAACATGTCACCTCTGTGTTGTTTGGAACAGATGGAACTTTTAACTTAGAGAAAAACCACATGGGTATAATGCCTAAAAGAGCTAAGAGAAGTAATTGCTTCCAGAGAGATTTCTTTCCCAAACCGAACCAACGGGGGAATACAATAGTCAACTCCATTTCTGAAAAACAGCCATTAAAAGCCCAGAAAACTCCACCAAAATTAGATTTCTTTTCCTCTCCTTTAACAATGCCAGAAACAAAAATGTTAAGATGAAAAACATCTCAAGATACACTTCAGCCATCAAATAAGAGTAAACAACCACTGTCTCTACTCTGAGAAAGTCCCAGTGATTCAGCCAAATAAAGTTGTTTAGTCCTATAAATACTATAAATTGTTTAAGTCATGGGAGCTCTACCAATTTGCATAAGAGGATGACGTGACCATCTTCATACTGGCATACAGGCCTCTGAATACACCCAAGAAAAAAAAAACAACCATTCTTACAAAATCAATCATTTCCTCCCCATGCAAAAAGCTCAAACAGAAAATCACAGACTGTGTAAGTGATAAAGCAAGGTGTCCTACTGTCGTAAATGGAATGTGAAATAAATGAACATAAAATAAGTCCAAGCAGAAATCTTTCGTATCTACTGCTGATAACAGAAATGCCGTCTAGAAGCTTTTTCAGACATTCCCATACTTGTAGCATAGCTGGGTTTCTACAGATGCTGATTCTTTAGGAAGAAAACCTCAACCTTCTTAGAAACTGGTTTGAAACAACTAAAAGAAGAGTCTCATTGCTATATTCTCATCTATTTCACAGATCGCACAGTGTTTAAGTAATTTATTTAGATTGTGAAACTACTTTGACATCATTAAGGATGGGTAGAACTACTTCTGTTCACAAGCACTTCATTTAATCACTGCCAAAGTGAAAAAAGTCAATAAAATATGAACAGTTAGCAGAATACCCAAGCCTAGCAAAAAAAAAATCTGAATTAAAAACATCCAGAGTTTATATGCGGGCAGTAAGGAAAAAAAGTCAGTGAAATAATGTACAGTATTAGTGCCATTGTAGGAGATGCTGTAGTCCTGAAGATAGTGAGCATTTCACTGTTGAGATATCTTTGCATTACCACAAGGCTGATATTTGCAATATAGTATAAAAAAAAAAATAAATGTGCAAACTAATACGTTAAAAATGTGTAAACAGACAGATGCAATTTGCAGTTCTAAGCCACCATTATCCATCCAAGGGGGGAGGTAATAAAAAACATAAAAACCACTTACCTCTTCTTGCTTAGGAATGGTGAACTTGGCTATCTTTGACCTGGTCCTGGCTGAATCAGGCTTGTTAGAAGGCACTCCCCTATACGACTTGGTCGTCTCTGCTGGTAACTTCAGCTTTGGAGACTCATCAGGAGCCTGGTCTTGACCGTCCATTGGCCTTACATAAGCTGTGGGTTTCTGTTGAACCAGACAGGGCTTCGAAGCGAGAGAGGGTGGGAAGTTTTGGACACAGTGCCCGCCACCATGCTTTGCTGGCCTCTCTTGCGCTTGAGCTCCTCCTTCCGAGCTACAATTGAGCTTTGTCGGCTGTTGTACTCTGTTGACGTTTTCTCCTAGCGTGGCCCTCAGTGAGCTTTGCTGGGCAGTGTTGGAGGAGGATGAGGAGGAGGTGGGACTCGATGCATAGCGTTTCAGTTTCTCCAGACTGGATTTTTGGTTCACCAGTTTGAAGTCACCCTTGTGTGACTCCAGCGAGCGGTGCCCGTGCTTGCTCCCTCTCTGCTGGCCATCTGAAGTGCCATTGTGCCCAGCCTTCTGCCAACCCATCATGGTGCTTTTGCTCTGCTGGGCAGGAAGGGCTGCTGGTGTGGAAGAAGTAGTGCTGGAAATGGGAGGGGGAGGAGGTGGTCTTGAGTCTGTGATAAGATGTTCATCGGGCTTGGGGAGAGCCGTCTGAGGAATGCCAGGTTTTGGAACTCCAACAAGGTGGCTCTGGTTTGATCGGTCAGTTAACAAGTCTTTCATTTCATCATAGTTGCCCAGCGTATTCTGGATGCGGTTCGAGAGTTCATCCCCCTTGTTAGTCTGCAAAACAAAAAGCGAGTGTTCTGCAACAGTCAACGTAAGAAAAACAAAATTCCCTGCATGCTTCTGCTGAAATCCTTACTGAAGTAGCAATGCCTTATTCAGCAGCGGCATTGAGGGATGAAATCGAAAATCCTCATTGTCTCTGAAGACACTTGTCAACATCTTAAATCTAGCCTGAACTGGAAAAGCTATAAAGGGCCTTAGAGTATATAAAAAGAGAAATCTATCACTGGTATCATGCTGTAGTTAAAGTATATTACCTGGAAACTAGAAAATTTATTATTGCAACTACACAGAATGGTTTGGATTAAATCTGACCATGATAAAACTTTTCTTACAGCCCAGTGCAAGCTCTCCTTCAGCCATGAATGAAAACACTGCATTCCCAATTTCCTTCTCTGCCTGCCTAAGTTTTCATATGGCATCTGGGAAGCCACACAACATCCAGTGTAAGCTCTGAATGAACTCACGAGTCTAAGCCAACCATATACTCTGAGGTGACTTGAAGACAGCTTGTGGAACAATGGGAAAACTACAGATGATTATGTCCCCTCTGAAAATACTCTGAGAGGATGCTCGCTCCAGGGCACTCTCCTCTTTAAAAAAAAAAAAAAAAAAAAAGGTCAACAGAACCCCCCAAATTATTCACATTGCTCAGTGCTCACTGTGTGCAGCAGGGGGAACACAGCCACCCTCCCTCCCCTTTCAGATTAATCATTGTCTTTAAAATCATCCATTTACTTCTTGACTGAAAAGGCAGAAGCTCCACAAAAAATAAAACAAACAAATAAAACATATTGGAAAAGATTGAAAACTCTTGCTTTAAAAAGACACTGTAAGAAAAAAGGTTGCACCATTAGCATTTATGCAGCAGAGATTTTTCTGAACCCTGCCAAGATTCAGGCATGTGATGTTTGTTTTTCGCTTTACATTTTCAGAGGAAGGCAGTAATAAGCCAGTGGTGTCCTCCTTTCTCTCTTCCAGACATGGGGTCTGGATAGGAAAACTCCCATTGGCTTCAGAAGGCCAAGCTTTCATCTCAAGACTCCGTGTTAGAGGAAAACAGATAGAAGGAGAAAGAAGGAAGTAAAAGGAGTGGAGAAGACCTCCTTAAAGTTATTTAAAAAACCATGAAAGATGTAGAAGCAACATCAGTTACTCTGGAAAATTGGTGGCATTTTTGTTTTTAAGCCCTCAAATAAAATTGAGTCGTTCAAACAAAAATGTGAGGGAAACTCCCCTAGTCCAGAAACTTTTTTTTTTAGTATTTCCTGTTAAAAAACCTGAATCCAAGCAAAAATGCACTACACTGTAAATGAGTGCAGTGACTGCCACATGCAAACTTTCAGAGGACTACAATGGAGGCATCCCTAAGTCAGACAGTAGAAGCAGTCCTGTCTTGCTTGAAACTTGTCCTCTCAAATTTCAAGGACACCTTCCTGTAACTACATAAAATACATTACAGAGGGCTTTCTAATATGCATTTCTTACAATGCTAACAGAGTTGAATATATATATCAATAACATATTGAAGGGAAGTGGAAAGGGAAAAACTCAAAAGTGAGGAATCCAAAATATCGCTTTGCAAGCTTGAAATAAGATGGCTCTACCACTCCAGCCTGATCTTCTCTCTGCATATGCAGCTATTGTTGTCACAAGGACAATAACCTTCTATAAAAAGAAACATGAAGCATTAATTCACAGACAGCAAGCGGCTTAAATAAAGGGTGTTCCATCACTTCACAGGAATCACATCGATGCCCTAAAGAAGAGGAAACTATTAACAAGGCTTCAAAAGTGGGAAGCATCACATACATCTGAAAAGAAAGAAGGCTGGAGTCATGTCTCCTGGGATCAATGAAATGGCTTCTACACTTGGGCGTCACCTTGACCAGCAGAATTACATTCCAGAGGGCACAGAAAAATTTTCTTTTACCCATAGATCTCTTCTATGCTTCCACTGGATCCTCCACCTTGTGTAGATACCTTTCAGAGAGATGTTTTTCCAGCTTCCCTCTATGGAGGGACATCTGCCCTTGGGCCTGTACCCAGCCTGATTCAGCCAGCATGTGTAAGAGGTTCCCTTCCCTGCCAGGAGCATGGTGACAAGGACCACAAAATGGAACAGGGCCCTTGACACCTACAAGTCTCCTACAGCACAGACAGCTTGTGGGGTAGCTCTCCACCTGGCTGCCTCTAGGTCCATGAATGCAAGAGAATTTATGTGCAAGTTTTGCCCCTGGGAAGCCCAACTTCTGTAACAGAAGGTCCATTCTTTCTGATGGCTGCTATTTGGATGGTAAAGAAATAAAAGCCTAACTGCAGATTATCTGTAGATTATCACTAGCCAAGAAAAGTCAGAAGAATGTCTTTTATATGGATGTGATGGTCACACAGAGACACCTCGTATTCAGAGATCCCAGATAACCACAAGAATAATTGCAGCAAACTGGTCTAATGCTGGTACCATAGTAATTGCTGACAACTGTTCGGTGTTGTTTATTCCTTCTGGATACACTGGGGACCAACTTGAGGTGAGAAGATTTTCTGTTGAGCTGATGTCATCCAGAAGAGTTCACCTCCATCCTCTTGGGAACAAGATGGGATATGAGGTAACTTGTTATGAGCTTTAGGTGTAACAGTTTGTTCTATTATTTGCTCTTCAATATTGCTGGATTTCTTTAATCATTCACATAGGGAAAAGATGATCACAAAATGAGTAAGTGGGAAAAGCATTTTGTGCAAACATTTCTAATTTACAGTGCTCTGATGGTCTTCTGCAATGCAAGAGGAATCCATGCATTTGAAGACTGCAAGATCCAACACTTCTAAAAATAAAACTGATGGCTGGAAGGCCATCAGAATTTTTTTCTTCATTGCAAATACTGATATGGTTAATGAGGCAAGGTATTCTGTCCAGGAAATATCCAGAACAAATTTCCTACTTTTTCATCCCCTGTAAAAGACGTTTTAAGTAAAAGATACTGGATTTCCTGTAATCCTTCATAAAGGGTTGCTATGGATACTTTGAAAAGGATAAGGGGCAACCCAAAGAGTCAGGATTTTTCAGAAAATCTGATGTTACAGGAGTAGTGATACATGTCAAGGTGAGAGAGGACATAAGATTTAAGAGATTTCCAGCCTGTCTTTGATTTTCAGATATGGCTTTCCGAATGGCAAATCCTTTGGCTTTAGCTCATGTTTCTCAAACTGTGCAGAGGAATACTGAATTTAATCAGACCTTGCAGTGAATGTCTGCTGTAACTTTATTCCCCTCTGGAAACACCTAAAACTTGAACATGATCTTTAAAGACAATAAGAGTGGGTTTCAGTTTTGCTTTCACAGAAAGGTTTCCCCTTTTGCACTCAGCCTCTCTCCCCAATAAGATCAAAAAGCCCAAGCCACAGCTCTGCACCTCCAGACTGAAGGTACACAAATGCTTGGATGGGTTCAGACAGTGCAATGATCCATTGCCAGTGTAGACATGAGGTTCAGAGTATGCCACTGTTTAAGTTTTGATGTCCAACACAGTCAGAATGAATGGCCATCCCAAGCAGCTGTGACTGTCACGCCAACAGAGTCGTGGGTGAGTTATATTGTGGTCCTGGCCTTTGCCTTTTTCCATGTTTCCTTGACAAAGACAGTGTCTTTGCACACTTGTCCAAAACAGAGACATAGTGTTTGAAGAAAAGAAGCATGCACAGAGCCATTATTCTGATCTCCCCATAGGATACTCACTCAGGATCCTCTCTGCTTCTAGTGACAGCAACAATTTTTCATCCACTCCTACTAAACTGATGGAATTATACTGTGGTTGCATAGAGGTGCCTTCAGACATCATTAACTCAGAAACTACTGGTCTGTCCATGATACATAAAGCGTGTGCCATGGCAGTCAGTACATTGGCACACAGGTAATAAAGTGCACAAAATATACCAACCATACCACTTTTATAAGTGACTTGAGCTTCAGCATTACCAACTTGAGGCACCACAGGCAAACTGCTATCAGGGACCCAGCAAAATCAGGTCCTTTTTGTGAGGGGTCTATTTGATTGGACCTACTAAATGGAAAATTATTAAGTCCCCATCACAGCAGAGCCTTCACAAAATGCCAAGATACAGCTTACTTAAGCTTTTCAGGCTTTGTTCTATGGGTTAGACCTTGATTGGTCTCACAGTAGACTTTTTCAAGTAGAGCCCTGAGGAATTCAGGGCATTTGCCAGGGTTTCTAAATGCCTTTGTAAATTAATCTGAAACTTGGGCAGCTGGAGGTCAGCTTCAAGGCAGACAGAGCTGTCTTCTATCTAGGGACATGGTGTGAAAGTGGTAGATCTTTCTTTTTTATTAGGGACTAGAAGCAAACAACAATCTGGAAAAACAGCAAACTAAAATCTGACCCTGGAGCACCGGCGGAAACATGGAAGCATGTAAGTCAGGTGCAGAAGTCAGTGCCAGGCCCCAAACAGGATTTCTGGAAAGAGTCACTAAAGCACCCAAAGTATCAACAATAAGTGATGCTGCATGGAGGGGAAGGCTTCACAACATGGTGGTTGTAACAGTAACTTGGGCATTACTGTAAGGGCACAGTAGATGATACACGATGATGCTTTGATGCATGCAGGCAAAGTCACTGGGTTAGCTGGGGGAGAGAAGTAGCCTCTGTGGGATATCACTCTCTGGTCCTGTTCACAAGGGCTTGGTTTGCAGGCTTCTGCAAAGTACAGAAGATCCTGCTTGACCCTTCTAGCAGGGAGCGGGGAGAGACGGTTGTGCCTCATCACAATACTGTCACCCCGAGGAACAGAACAGGGAGTTGAAACTCATAAGTTACTTCTGCCTTTGGTGAGCACAGAACATGTGTAGCAGACAAATTTTGTTGGTAATGCTTATGGGGAAGCGGGGGGGCGGGAAGCGAACACCAAAATATTTCATTGCATTAACCTTGGCCAGAGCGTAATGTTTACTGTATTGCCTGACCTTGACACACAATTCTAACACAATTGTTTTCTTCTAAGTGTTGCAAAAACAGGGCACCGTCACCTTCACCTCCTAGATTTAATTCCATCTCAAATACTGTTAGAATATTTCTAGTTTATTTCATTCTTGCGTGCTACTGCACATTACAAGAAGCTTATATATACATATATATAAATATATAT